>NC_089778.1:1297396-1473089 GCF_040412425.1 Macrobrachium rosenbergii | reverse complement strand
CATTGTTTGCCTTGGCAATCAATGGGGTTTCCAAAATAATTCCCTCGGATATAACATATACCCATTTTGTTGACGACCTTTCAATCTCCTTTTTGCAGCTTCAAGGATGGCAGTGGCTGAACGTCGCCTTCAGCTCTGCATAGACAATGTAGTGAAGTGGGCTGAGGTTAATGGTTTTAAGTTTTCTACTAGTAAAACGGTAACTATGCACTTTGTCGCATAAGAGGATTTCATCCTGATCCAGATCTATTTATTCATAGGCAAAGAATTCCATGTGTAGGTGAAACGAGGTTCCTTGGGTTGATTTTTGATAGTAAGCTGACCTGGATCCCAAATCTGAAGTATATTAAGACCAAATGCTTGAAAGCGATGAATTTGCTGAAAGTTCTGTCTCATACTGTGTGGGGCAGACAGAACTCAGATGTTGAGATTGTATAAAGCCCTGGTCTTTTCAAAATTAACGTATGGATGCGAAGTTTACACGTCTGCAAAGCCCAATAGCCTTAAAATGCTCAACTCGATTCATCATGGTGGGGCATGGTTGTGTACAGAGCATTTAAATCATCTCCCATTGAGAGTATGTTGGTAGGTGCTGGTGAGGTGCCACTGGATCTTCATTACAAGCGTCTGCTGGTTCGAGCTGGTATAGATTCCAGAGGCTACCTAAGTCTTTGACCAGCATATGTATGAGAAGGAAAGGCATTGGCATTATTATGAAAATCATCCCAAGCAACCGCATCCGTTTGCTTTTAGAGTAAACTTGATTCTCAGGGAATTAAATATGCCTAGGTGAAGATTCTACCAGTAAAGTATTCTGTTATTCCCCCTGAAATTTCCAGAGGTAAAATTCTGCAAGTATTTTAATTTCACCAAGTCAGAATTGTCATGTGGAGGCCATGCGGTCAATATTTTTAGAACATTCGATGGAACATGGCACCTACACACCAATCTTCATGGATGGCTCAAAGTCTGATGCTGGCGTCGGCTTTGGTGTAGCCTTCCCTGATATAGAGAGGAGTGGAAGGTTATCATCCGTTGCCTCAATTTTTACTGCCGAGATAAATGCAATTTTAAAAGCTTTAAAGGAGATTTTTAATTCATAATGGAAACAATTTTATTATATATAGTGATTCAAAAAGTGTGCTTCAGGCACTGGAATCTTTTAACTTTAAACCCCTGATTTTAGGGAAGTATTAGAATGGTTGTTTTTATTTAAAAGAAGAGAGAAAGAAGTTAAGTTCTGTTGGGTTCCTTCCCATGTTGGGGTGGATGGGAACGAAAAAGCAGACCAACTAGCGAAATCAGCGGTCAACTCTCCAGAACCCACAAGATGACTACTACCATCAGGATGTATATCCTGTAGTAGGACAAACAATAAAAAAGCGTTGGCAGTCCCAGTGGGAGAATATTTTAACAAATAGAAAAATGCGTAGTATTGCATCATCTGTGTCTCCTTGGTCATATCCCCATAAGCCAAGGAGACAGGAGGCAATGCTATGCAGGTTGAGGATTGGACATACAAGACTCACGCATGGGTTCTTGATGTCCCATGAGAATCCTCCAATTTGTGAAGACTGTGCTGTATCCCTGAGTGTGGGACATTTGCTGGTTGAATGTCCCACACTTAGGAATTTGAGACAAAGGTTCCTGTCTTGGGGAGGATATGAAGTTGATAATTTTAATCTTGGTACAATCCTTAACACTCAGCAATTGTATACTTTTATGTTGGAGGCGGGCCTTCTGAAGAAAATTTAGCTTGTATATAGAATATATGAAGAAATTTATTTATATACGTATCATTTAGATACTTTTACATGAAATTTATTTTAAACCTATTTCTTTTTATTCAGATATTTATATGCATACCTTTTAGATATTTTTACAGTATATGAATTTTTTTTTTTAAACTTACCTTTTTTTTTAAATTTAAATATTTATATACATAACTTTTAGATATTTTTACATGAAATTTATTTTAAACTTAATTTTTATATTTAAATTTGTTTCGGCGTCAATAACCTAGATGTTATGACACCAGATTTAATAAACAAATCAATCAATCAATCAATGTTTACTTTAGCAATAAATAATATCAGTAATAATCTACCTACTGGAATTAATAGTAACTTGTATATGGATGATTTTGCCATATATTATTCAGCATCTCGCATAAAACATGCAAATCATTAATAAAACTGTAATAAAAATAGATGAATGGGCCTCATCTGTAGGCTTCAAATTTTCTATACAAAAGACTCAAGCAGTAATGTATTATAAAATTAAAAAAATGGAAAAAAAGTGAAGAAATAGATTTAAAAATCAGAAATCATTCCCTACCAATTGGCCAAACAGCAAAATTTTGGGGATTAGTATTCAATACTCACTTGAACTGGAAAGCCCACATAACATACTAACCATTTCAAAATGTAAAAGAGCATTAAACCTAATTAAAAACTATCGAACACTACTTAGCAGCCGATAGACATACCCTTACTTTATTGTATAAAGCAACAGTGCTGTCTATCGTTGATTATGGAAGTGAAATATATGGCTCGGCATCAGACGCAACGCTGAAAACGGTAGACCCAGTTCATAATGAAGGCCTTAGAATATGTTCAGGAGCTTTTCAAGCATCACCAACATGATCTTCACAAGTTGAATGTGGTGAACTACCTCTTTCTCTACACAGAGATTTAGTAACAATGAAGAGTGCTCTGAGAATTCAGACAAATGATTCTCCAACCAAAAAATTATTTGGATTAAGAGATGTGTTTATAAATAATCATCCACCTCCTTTCCCAATTACAGCTAGGAGATTCTTTTGAGTTGCTAAATATAAATATACAGTTTCCTTTAATATTAAAATTGCCTCCTCCTTGGACAATGAATAAAATGAGAATTTGTACACACTTGAAATATTTATCAAAAAGTCATTCCCCCTCGAGTAGGACGCCTTGACGAGGTGAGGGGCTAAGGGACCCTGGCCTTTGGGCCTGGGTCCTGACCAATCATCCTACATAGTTTTTGGTTCAAATGGCGTGGACATTTCCACATTCACAAAATTTTACTGCTTAGGCGAGTCTGAGAAGGGATCGTTTTTTGGAAGGGGTTGGCATTCGAAGCAAATTGTGGGAGTTGTGGTGGTTGAGACGCCACCCGAGATAGTTTGGACCTAAGAGATGGTGATGGGATTTTTCCCATTGCTATCTTGAGGGTGGAACCATCTCCGGGGATCAGCCCATCGGAATCCAGGGGGGGCTGGTTTTTTGGAGGTGGGGCTTCTGGCTTTTGTCCGGAAACCCACCAGTACGGTTGGAGTGGGGAGTCATTCCCTATTAGTGGGGGGCAGAACTCCCAGCAGGCGGATTGGCTTATACCTGGGCCATTGCAAGCGTACTGGTGCTATCCTGAAAGGGTAGGGTATGGGGTGGACTGTCGGGAGTCAGTTCTCACTTGTGCCATTGGTGGAGAATGCGAATACCTGACTGATCTATGATACTTTCTTGATATGACCAAGCAGTTTTGGGTGGGTGGATGAACCAGTTTTGTGTGGTGGTCTGATGTGTGCATGCTTGGCATCTTGGGGTCTCTTCGCAGGCTTTGGGAGTGTGTTGGGGTGGGGAAGTGGGGCAGTAGAGCTGCCCAGTTTGCCCTTTTTGATATGCTGTCGGGGTCTGTGCGGGGCCTCTTGAGTGTCAGGTGTGAACCTTTTGGACTTTTGCATGTGGACTGCTTTAAATTTATGGATTTGGCTATTAGTTCTCCCTCCCCTGGATCTGACAACTTAACGGCACTGGCAACGAATTCTGGCATGAACATAGATACGAGATTGGCTGTTGGACAAAACCAAACACTGAGACACCAGGGTGTTAATAAATCTGGTGGATTTGATTCAAATAATAGGGTCCTTTATTGCACTAATGTAGGCTTGTCATTAGATTATGAATGTTTATACAGTGTAGTAAAACAATTTGGCAAAGTGGAAAGAATTAAATTAATTCCAGAAGAAGATAAGCAGTCATTTTGTGCTTATGTTAAATTTTCCTCTCCCTTAGAAGCTAGTGAGGCACAACAAAGACTCCATGGCCACATTCTAAATGACTCAGTTCTCAGTAGAAAAGTGTTTTCAGTGAAAAACTTGAATGATGAGCCAATTGACTTTATTCCAAAGACTGAAGAACATGGACCAGCCCATGTACCAGAGCTCTTCCTCCCCCTTTATGGCATGTTGCTATCTACAAGGAGGGAGGGATATATTTAGGGGAAAATTCTTAGAGCATACTAATTTTACAAAGATCTATACAGATGGATCAAAGTCAGATAGTGGTGTTGGTTGTGCTGTTATCCTTGGTGATACAGCGTACACAGCTAAATTACCTGACTCTGCATCAATATTTACTGCCGAATTAACAGCCGTAGTGTCTGCCCTAGATTTAGTTTTTCAAAGTAGTGACTCTAATTTTGTCATATACTCAGATCATGATCATGATCAGACTCTAGAAGCACCTTAGAAGGTATTAAAAAATTTAAAGCTTTCATCCATTAATTCAAAAAGTTTAGTAGTGGCTTTTTTGTATATATTGTCAACGTAAATCAGTCTCTTTCTGTTGGGTCTCTTCTCATGTGGGGGTTCGCGGAAACGAGATGGCAGACAGGGAAGCGAAAGCTGCTGGTATTTTATCAGAAACCTCTTTCAGAAAAGTGCCTCATACAGACCTAAAAGGTCCCATTAGATCTTATGTTTTAAGTAAATGGCAAGAAAGGTGGACTTCTCCTCTTCTTGCCAATAATAAGAAATATAGAAATATTAGGGATAATATACTACTGTGGTCTTCGTCATTCCAGCTTGACAAACGAACAGAGGTTATTTTAACCAGATTAAGGATTGGGCACACTCGTCTAACCCATCAGTTTATTTTAGAAGGAAGCAGCCCTCCAGAGTGTGCTTACTGTGACGAGACGCTAACAGTGGAGCACATTCTGGTGGTCTGCCCCAGATATTTTAACCAAAGAGAAAGATATTTTCAGGGTAAATCCCTGTCTGATATTTTGGGAGATGAAGCAGATATTTCTGCTATCATCTCTTTTTAAAGTGTATTAAAATTTTTAACGATATTTAATTTTTTAATATATTTATTACATCACGTAGAATTTTAATGACATTAAAATTTTTTATGTATATATCACATCATTCATTAAACTTCATACCCTTATTTATTGGTCACATCACTTTATATTATTTATTAATCATTTCCTTCATGAATTCATAACTTTAACATAATTTATTTTCTCTCCATTATGGCGCTGAATGGCCTTCTTGGCCCCAGTGCCTGGGCTTTTGCCCTAAATATCATACATCCATCCATCCACAGGGTCATTCAGCGCTGCCTTTGTACATTCCCATCTTGGCTTTCATAGACAGTATAAGCTTCCTCCCTATCTTTTGCACATACCCTGCTGCCTTCCTCCCTTCTTTCACCTACTCTGTGACTCACCTTTCCCCTCATCCTGCCAACACTCAAGATATCTACTCCAAAATATCTAAAAAGATCATTCATTCTCCCAACATCATCTACTCCCAACTTTTAAACACTTTCAAATTCCCCCACCAGTTCCTGCAGTTTCTTTTCACCATCCCTCATCAGTACTGTATCGTCTGTAAACCTTAGCAAAACTTCCCACTATTCAGAGTGACTTTCTCAGTCTACAATTTGCAATAAAATCTGCTGTCCTTTCCATGAATCCACACACTGCCCCCTAACCTTTAATCTCAAATGTCTCTATGCCTCTTAAAACATCCGGCTTTCTTTCTCTCCTCAAACAAATTGGCTGTTATTCCTCATAAACCCTCTGCATCACATCCAAGCACATTTATAACCCAACAAAATAGTTGCAGTAATGTTATCTTTTCTCAAACCTTAATACAAATAACATTTGACCTGGGTCAAACCAATGCTGGATTCACATTCCATATCAAGAACTGTTCGTGACATTCCTTTCAAATCTGAAAATTCCTAACACAATAGTAATTTGGACAAACACTCCCCAAGGCTTAAAGAGAAAGAGACAAAAAATTTTAAAACATACCTGTATGACAAAGCTGTTTGGTGGGACAACTCCTTCTTCAACCCGACTGACCCGGACTCAATCTTGACTGGACCCACCCTCTGTTTCCCTTCAAATGTCATCACAGCAATGATTTTTTGATGTCTCTCAGCATTAACCTCAAAAGACCATGAATACTTCAGGTTCATCTGAGGAAAGGTCCTAGATTGAAAATATCATAACTAGTTGAGGTTAGGAGTTATTTTGTGCTTGAAAGATACTTCAGCTTGGTAAAATATCAATCATTTGAATGGGTGGGCATTTCTTAATTTAGGTCATCTTTTTTCCCTGCAGAAATAAAACTTTTATCAAAAAAAAAAATGATTTTCTTCTTACACAAACAAGGGCTGTTGTATGATAATCCCTCCCTGTGTGTTATCACAGTCTCTAGGCATGCTTTAGAACTTTGAAAAACAGATTTTATAGACTGATGTTATCATAAAATGGAAGAGAACATGTTAAGTAATGTTGGAGGTTGTACACATTGAATTGAATCAACTTCCACATTGGTTTTGTCAAGATTGAAATTGACATAGGCCTAATCTCAGTGCCACTAATCTTCACTTGTAATACAACAGACTTAGATGTGAGACAATCAACCATTAAAATGACCTGTTCAGCTAGAATGACCCAGGGCTCTTGGTGATTTCTTAAATTTTGCAGCTGCTGTTAAACAAAAGACTCCCTTCCTGGGACCAACATCCATTTGTGTAATGCTTGATGGTTCTGACTGGACTTTTTGGGCAAAGTGTTCATTATTTCCCAGATAAGTGGTAAGGAAGGAACTATTGACTTTTTGAAGAGGACTTGGGGTAAGAGGGAGTGGACTGTGTCTGGACTACAAATTCTGTGGTAGAGAAGAAAAGCTCCACCAGATGTTAGAATATATGACTTGGCTTGATGGGCATTTTGCAACAGCACTTGATGGGCTGAATCACAAGCTAGCAAAATCATACACTTGTATATGTTATAAGTCGTTAATGGAAGCCAGATCTACAGGTTCATGTGCCACACTGGAAAGGTGTCAATTATAGAAGGGATGTGAAGGTGAAGCAGAAGTGTGAGAGGAGACATGGCCAAAAGTAGCTTTCACTTCATCTGCCCCCTCGTTTTGGGACCACCTTGACGTGGTGAGGGGCTCTTGAACCCCAGGAATCTGTTCCCGGGTTCAAGTCCAAGAGTCCCATATGCCATTGTATATTTGTTTGGATTAATCTTTGTGGAATTTTCCACTTTTACTGAAATTTATTGGACCTGATAAACAGGAAAAGATATCATAGTTGGGAATGGGTTTTCTATCCGAAGCTAAATAGTGAGAACTGTAGGTGATCATCAACTGCCTTTTAATGTTCGGACCTGAGAATTTATCTGTTGATTGATAAAAATGAAAGGCGGAACTATTCTTTAAATATAGACCACGGATTCCAGAGGGTCTGGTTCTGGAGACAGAACTCTCGCATTCCATCCAGTTTGCCCATAAATATAATTAGGGTGGGGATGATTGCATTCTTATAATACTCAGTCCTAGCAAGCAGGTTTGGCTTTGGCCCACTCTAATCAATGGGATTCCATCCCCTGTGGGGTAAGGTAGGGGCGGACATTTGGGAGTCGGCTCTCACTTGTGCCATTAGTGGAAGAATAAACCCCATGAAAGGCTAATGATATCTTTTAAAGTTTTCAAATGCTATTATTTTTTTCTTTATTCGATCTTTATGAATAGTAACGTTAAAGTCAAGTACCCCAAGTAGGCCCTCTGATGATACTGTTTTGGGACAGATGACGACCTCTGCACCCACCTTGGAGATTGAAAATTCTCCAAATGTTGATGACCCATGCCCAAAAGGATGTCCCTGTAAAAGGAGGACCTGGCATTGTTACATTGGAACCATTCTCCATTGAGCCAGATGTTTTTTGTGCCTGTGTCCCTATCAAAAAAGGAACAAAAAGTAGTTCAAACTATTCAACTGAAGGCCATTTGGAGCCTAAAAATAAACAAAAAAAATATAGACCAGACTCAACCTTGATTCTATGAAAGATTTCAAAAATTGGTCAAGGTTTTTGAATCTACAAAGGACCAAGACATATCATTCTTACTAAAATTGGAAAATTACTTGTTGAACCGATGCCCATCACAAGAGATGAGCATAAGACAAATTAAAAAAAAATGGAAAAGAATTTTTGAAACAACAACAGAATCCAGTCAGAAAATTATCGAAATATTAAAAAAATTTTGAGAACATAAATATAAGCGTCACAAGGCATGATACCATGAACAGTGTAAAGGCACTGTGATATTACCAAATCTTGAAGAAGAAATACAAAACAAATCAATGTTTCTAGATTCATTACAGAAAAGATACAGCAATGTTGAAGACTGCATGAACTATATGAGGTGCCAAGCAGGAAAGACAAAAATAAATCTATCAAAATAGCAAAATAAAGTTCAGAGGCCAAACTGTATCTCCTTGAAAATTAAAATACTTGGATTAAACAGGAAATTAAGACCTTATGTTCCCAAACCCATGCAATGCAAGAACTGTTGGAAATATGGCCATACAGCCATCAAAAGCAGAAATTTTCCCAGATGTGCCTATTGCAGTTCATAATTGGTGAACATAAAACACGCTGGGACTGTGCCAAATGTTTGAATGCATAAATTGTGGCCTAGAACATCATGCCCGATCTAAAACATGTGCATTCTATATTTACAATACTGAAACTTAAATGACTACAAGAACGAACTGGAATGTCGATTAGGGAAGCAAAGCTAGAACTAAAAGTGAGAGGATTGAATGACCCAGCTAAGAAATTTAGGTATGCAGATACTTCAAAATCAAACAATACCCAAACTGAAGTGAATGGCAATAAAAATCAAGAAATATCACTAAAAAAAATACATGATCAAAAGAGCTCTACAATGGAGATTTTATACAACAATGACAATATCACAGTTGACAGTAGATTTACCTCCTTACCAGAAACAGATATGAGTATTGACATAGAGAAAGACGAAGAAGAATTAAAATCACAAGAATGTAACAAAATGGATAACACAACTTGGAAAAGGCAACTAGATAAGACCCCACCTAATTCCACCAACCAGAGATGTAAAAAGATAAATAACCCACCAATCTCACCAAAAGCTCCCCTCGAAGTAGGTTCCTTCACGTGGTGAGGGGGTAAGGGGCCCTGGCTTTTCTTCTTCGTTCTTACGAAGAATAAGAGCCCGGGCCCTGACGGATCACCTACAAACCTTTCGATTTAAATGGCGTGGATATTTTCACTTTCATACAATTTTCTTGGACCTGGTAAATAGGAAAAGGTATCACAGCTGGGATTGGGTTTATATCCGAAGCTAAATGGTGAGAACCGTGGCAGGACCATCAACTGCCCGATAATGTTCGGACCTGAGTTTTCAGGCGGAACTATTCTACGGGACTGGACCACGGATTCCAGGGGGGTCTAGTTCTGGGAATAGGACTCTCGGCACTCTGTCCGGTTTGCCCATAATGTGATTAGGGTGGGGATGATTGTATTCTAGTAATGCTCTCAGTCCTATCAAGCGGGTTGGCTTACACTTGAGCCACTTTAATCATGTTGTGCCATCCCCTTTGGAGTAGGGTAGGGATGCGGACATTTGGGAGTCGCTTCTCACTTGTGCCACTAGTGGAGGAATGAACTCCATGAAAGGCTGATGATATCTTTTTAAGATTTTCAGGTTTTTTTTTTATTATTTTTTTTTTCTCAATACTTTTATCTTTATGGACGGTATAAATAAGGATATAAGTACCCTGGACCCTGTGATGATAACCAATTGGCACAGACAAAGACCTCTGCAACCTCGTGGTCTCGGAATACGGCGTGAAAACTGAAATAAACATTCCAGTGTAATAACACTGAAACCCTATGCTCCAGTACGGAGCACAGGGAAATTTAATGGAAATGGTGATTGTGAAATTGGACCAGGAATATATGAACAGTCATATGACAAATATTTGACCTTTAGCCTGGAAGAACCAAATTGTGACATTTTCAATGTACAGGGATATTTTAAAGTGTTGTGGCCAAGAGCCTAAGATTAGTCCCGAAGGTAAAGGAAAGCTGACGGTTGAATCTACCTCAGCTAAAGAAAGTGAAAATCTAAAATCATTGTCTCTGCCTTGGAGGAGTCAAAGTGGAATGTGCCAGACATGCCTATTGGAACCACTCCAAGGGTATGATATTTACAAACGAGCCCACAGCTCATGACATATTCTGAGGAAAAGTTAGTGGAAGAATTGAAAGATCAAGGAGTAATAAAAATAGAAAGAATGAAGAAAAAGTAAATGGAGCCCTAGTCCCACTTCCCAACTTGATAATCACTTTTAATGCCACTCGATTGCCTAATATAGTGAAGGCAGCCTGGTTACACTTCAAGGTCAAACAATACATCCCAAGGCCGAGGAGATGCTTTCATTGCCAGGAATTTGGACACATGTTAGGGTCATGCAGGCAGAAACTGCAAGGCAAACCTGCCATTTGTGTCAAGTGCAGCGAACCAGAGCATGGCATATGTAACAAGCATGCCAGGTGTGTATATTGTGGAGAGAATCACCCTTCATCTTCAATAAATTGTGATGTATACATCATGGAAAAGGAGATTCAATCATTAAGGGTAACTGAACGACTTACATTTAGAGAGGCAAGAGAGAGTATTAAACTTATATGTTAGACCAGGAATATCCTTTGCCAGTGTAGCCCCAACCAGAGAAAGAATATAAATGGTACAAAGGCCAATCTAAACAAAACACCAATGATGACTCGTAACCGAGCCTCTTCGGAGGCTGTGCCAGGGATGGCTGGCACTTCTGCCTCTCTGGAGGCTGTGCCAGTGATGGCTGGCACTTCTGCCTCTTTGGAGGCTGTGCCAGTGACTGCTGGCACTTTTACCTCTTCGGAGGCTGCGCCAGTGGTTTCTGGCGTTCTGCCTCCTTGGATTTAAATGGCGCCAGTGATTGCCGGCGGTTCCGCCTCTTCAGAGGCTGCTCCAGGCATTGCTGGCGCTTTGCCTCTTTGGAGGCGGCGCCAGTCATTGCTGGTGCTTCCATCCTGAGGCTGCGCCAGTGGTTGCTGACGCCCCGCCTCTTTGGAAGCTGCGCTTCATTGCTGGCGCTCCCGGCTCATCGGAGGCAGTGCCGGATGTAGCTGGCACTGCTGATCTTCACACCCCCCCTCAGGAGACATCAGCTTTGTCTGGTGTCCCTGAAACCGACAACCCCAAAAAGGAAGGCCGCTACAAACAAACAATGGTCTCCTTCTAGAAAAAGGAGCAAGGTAGCAAGCTGAAAGCGCTTAAAAGAGGCTCCAATATTACAGCCTCTAAAGGAAAATAAAATTCATTAACTTTCTCCTGTTCCACTGGAGAGAGAGCAAAGTGGGAAGAATTGAGACTGCTTATATCAGAAGTGTCTCCTATTTGTATAGCTCTGCAGGAGACCATGATTGGTAACAACATGTGCCCCAGCCCACGAGAGTATACATCTTATTACTCCACCTATAATTTAAATATGGGAAGCCATGGTAGTGTCGTTTTGTATGTTCGAAATGATACCCCACAAAATCCTATTAATATCCAGTCAGCTTTGCAAGTAATAGGTGTACAGATCCATCTACAAAGAAAATATACAGTATGCTCTCTCTATCTACCACCAAATGAAGTCTTCCCAATCAATGAATTTAAATCTCTTGTCCAACAGTTACCACGTCCCTTTATTATTTTGGGAGATATGAATTGCAGAAGCCCTCTTTGGGGTGATATTGTCACCAACCAAAGAGGAAGATGCCTAAGTTCCATCATAGAAGGTGAAAATGTGGGGATCCTCAACTCTGGGGAGTCTACACATTTTCACGTTCAGACAGGCACGCTATCGGCAATTGATCTATCTATATGTAGTGATGACTGCCTTATAGATTTTAATTGGAGAGTTATCAATGATAGATTCACCAGTGACCATTTCCCAATAGTGGTGAGTTCAGCATCAAGTCCTCCATCTTCCAGGCTACCTAGATGGAATACAAAAAAGCTGATTGGGCAACATTCCAGGAGCAAAAAACCTCAATAGATGACTCTGCTGATGACTTTCCCAGCGTAGATGATGCTCTTGAATTTCTAAGTACAATATTGTTCTCGGCTGGTCTTCAGTCCATACCCAGGACATCAGGCGTATTTATCCGCCGACCGGTTCCCTGGTGGACTCGTAAATGTCAGGAAACTCATAGAACTATGAGGTCTGCATATACAAGATACCGTAGACGAAAATGTGAGTATTACCGTGTAGAATTTCGAAAAGCAAGAGCTCATTTTCGTTTGGAAATCAAAAAAGCACGAAAAGAATCTTGGACAATCTTTATTTCTTCAATAAATTCGAAAACTTCTCTAACACTAGTTTGGAACACTAGTTTGGAAGAGAGTTAGAAAAATAGCAGGCAAGTTTACTCCCTGTCAACCTCCAGTTAACAGGATCAATGGTTGTGAGGTAGCAGACCCCCAGTTAGTTGCAAATGAGTTTGCTAATCATTTTGCTAATGTTGCAAAGAAAAACAATGATCGACCATACTCGGCTCAAAGGCAGCAGATGGAACAAGTTGAAATAGATTTTAATACTATGAGACATGAGAAATACAATGATCCGTTTACGATGAGGGAATTTCTATCGGCCCTAAATATAACAGCTCCTGGACTGGATGATATAACGTATTCAATGATTAAGCAAACCCCTGAAAATACCAAACAATTCATATTGAGCCTTATTAACAGAATTTACAGGGAGCATATCTTCCCTAAGATCTGGGAGATGTTAAAATTATTGCCGTTTGCGAAACCTGGAAAAGACTCGTTTAAAGTAGAAAATTCCCCCTCAAATTGGGACCACCTTGACGTGGTGAGGGGGCTCTCAAACCTAGGGATCTATTTTCCCTAAGTTTGATCCCAAGTGTCCCACATATATATAAATACGCTTTAGGAATAATTTCGTGGATTTTTCCACTTTTTTCAAAATTACCAAAATTAATAAATAGGAAAACATATCATGGCATGGAGTGAAGTTGAATCTGAAGCTATATAGTGGGAACTGTGGTAGAACCATCATCTACCTGATAATGTTCGGACCTGGTTTTCAGGCGGAACTATTCTGTGGAGCTGGACCACGGATTCCAGGGGCCTGGTTCTAGGAATAGGACTCTCGGCTTTCTGTCCGTTAGCCCATATTGTGATTAGGATGGGGATGACTGTATTATTACAATACACTCAATCCTAGCAAGCGGGTTTGCTTACACTTGGGCCATACAAATCATGATGTGCCATCCCCCTTTTGGGGTAGGGTAGGGACGCGGACATTTGGGAGTCAGTTCCCACTTGTGCCATTAGTGGAACATCCAACTTCATAAAAAGCCAGTGATATCTTTTCAAGATTTATTAATTTTTTTTTTATTTTTTTATATATATATCTTTTATGCAAAGTAGTCTTGAGGATATTAGTACCCCTGGACCCCATGATGGTAAAATTCTGGCACAGTCGATGACTAATGGAACGTCACTCCCGAATCTCCTTAACATAGATAGAAATGCTACAACGGAACATCCTGTTCCAAGTAAAATATCAATCACTAAAGACTCAAGAGTCTAGAAAGTCAAAAAGAAAAAGAAACAAATAATAACAAATTGGTAAACTCCAGTATTGTAACACTGGAACCATACATTAAGGACAATAACTCTAAAATAGAAACAAGTAATCCCCTAAAACCCCATCAACACAAGACAGCTCATCACCGATGAATGTGAAAAAATTAAAAAGAAATAACTATCGACTAAATCCAACACTAGTTCATTTTGAACATATTTTTGGACCAGACAATTGGTCCAGATTTTTTAATATTAAAGCAGAAAAACAGATCTCACCAGCCATTTTAGAGAACAGATTATTAAATATACACCCCACACAAGACATGGAATGTAGACATATCAAAAACAATGAATGGCTAATACAAACAACAACCAAAGCCAATCAACAACTTTTCTACAAATAACCAACATAAATGAAATAAAAGTAACAGTAACCAGCCATGAAACACTTAATTATACAAAGGCACAGTAATGCTCCCAGACAATGATGAAAAGAGCTACCATCAAAACAAATCTTAATTGACTCCTTAAACTAAGATACAATAACATACATGACTTGGAATTATATGCTGTCCCAAGTAGAAGGGATGCAAATAAACATATTAAAATAGTCAAAATAAAATTTACAAACCAGGAACTACCACAAAAAATTAAAATTCTGGGACTGAATAGAGAAGTTCGGCCTTGTCCCTAAACCTCTCCAATGCTCTAACTGTCAAAAATATGGCCATTCAACCAAAAGATGTAGAAATAACGTTATATGCGCTGTATGTTCTGAAAACCACACAACAAATTGGAAATGCAAAACCTTCAAATGTGTAAATTGCAAATTAAATCATCATGCTAAATCTAAAGACTGTATATTTTATCAATATTATACAGAATTACAAATGTTAATGGACAGAACTGGTATGCCCGTTAACGAAGCCAAACTCGAACTGAAGGTGAGAGGAATCAATGACCCAGCAAAACTCCATTCATATTCAAATATTGTAACAACTCATAATAAACATAAAGAATCTCAACACAGAATAGATGTGACACAACTCTCCCCCTCCTCTACTATTCATAAAAGCCCAAGAGTACAGTTACAACAGGCCTCCCCAGTAACAAGCGAAGTTAATCGTTCAGAAACGAATTCCAATGATATGGAAAAATCAACAGAGGTTAATAATCCAGATCTGGAAACTCATAATGCATTAACATCATCCACAGAAAACTTAATTGACAAAAATAAACCATAATGAAAAAAGGAAAGTAATTGATAGAACTCCCCTAAGGGAAAAAACCTAACATTCCATTCATAGATCGATCTAGCAAAATCCCAGTCTCACCCATTAATCAGAAACAGATTACATTAACTGCATGACAAGTGGAAATCCATAGTGTTCCACAATCCAAGACAAATATAAATAACGATTCCCCAAATATGGATAAATCAACTAACTCTTCTGCACTCTCATCACCAAAATCAATGCAGAAACTTCCAGTTAAACATCCCACTGAAGAACCAAAACCCATAAAATTAATCAAATTACAACCACATCAAATCAACCCTCAACAAGACCAAAGAATAGTAATAATAATAAACCTAAAAATTCAAATCAAAATTTTGTACCAGCACATCGGAGATCAGTATGCCTATACCAGAAATTCCTAACAAAAATATTACAACATCCAGTAATGGGAGCATAGATGGGACCAGAGATTAGAACCATTCCTTCAACACTCGGAACATGATTTATCTTGCGGATGTCAAGAGTGTTTTATCATTACGATACAATCGTTTACCTAACAAAAATGAAAATATAACCCGAAATTTCATAAATAACTTTACTAGGTTCCGAAAATGCCCTTTAACATTCCATCAAGATGGCAACTATGCTCAGAATCCTTAAAACTAAAGAAAAACATGATCAAAACTCAAATAGATTTCTAATAAGGAAATATGAAGAAGAACCGATCAATGCATCAAATATTCAGCAATCAAACCTAGCTGCAAAGAAACCACAAAGCAACACAAACTCCCTTAAAATGTTACGGGATGTAGCTAAATCATCAATTAACTTACAAAATCTAACGCAATCCCCAAACAATGACCAATAAAATAATTCAGTGGAACATGAATGGATTTTCTACTCGGCTTCAGCTAGGTGAAATCCAGAGAATACTAAAGGAACATAAACCTGTTTGCATATGTCTACAGCATATTGGTACAACTCCTAAGGACTTTAGAAACTATAAATTAGCTTGCCACTCACCAATAGTGGATGGCAATCTAGGAACAGCTATATATGTTCATAACGATTCAACTTATGAACCCCTAAATATTACATCACTGTCATATCAAATAACTGCAATCAAATTGCATATGCCAGACAATCAAATTGTCTCTATAATAAATCTATATAATCAGCCAAATTTTAACTCAAACTTTAGTGATTTACCACAAATAGTAAATAAATGTAAATGGCCCCTACTAATAGTAGGCGACTTTAATGCCCATAACCCATTGTGGGACAGCGCACATGCTAGTAACTTAATTCTCAAACATTGAGAATTGCATAAATGTTCAGAATTTACATTGCCTGAATGAAAGTGATTCACCAACGTACTTCTCAAAAACTCATTTAACCTTCTCCTCAATAGATATTTCATTATGTTCACTGGAATTAATTGAAAGACTGGAATGGAATGTCCTAGACGACTCATATACTAGTGATCACTTTCCAATTGTTTTGAATTATTTGAACAACCAAAAACAATCATTTCCCATAAACTATAACTTACTGAAAGCTGACTGGGATAAATACAATTTACAAACTAGAAATATCCCTCCTTCCCATTAAATCAAAACAATAATGTCACAAATGATTTCTTTTCCAGTTTTGTAATCAGTGCTGCAGATAAATGCATCCCAAAACTTCTTCAACCCTAATATATCCCCGTTCCATGGTGGTCTAATAATTTATCTCTCTTAAATCAGACCAAACACACAGTGGCACGTAATTTGAGTAGACTAAAGTCAGATTAAACACCCTTAATAAAGGCCCTTGTAATATAAACAAACTAAACAAGATAATAGTTATAAGTATAACTATTGATCACATTAAATCACTTTTCAATAAATATAATGCAAAATTTCGAAAAACAATAATATTCGAAAAAGCTCAGTCGTGGAAAAATTATATATCGGAATTGTCACCAAATACTTCAATTAAGGAAATATGGCACAAAATCCATAAAATCAATGGTAAACATGTAAGACCACCTAGAAGCCCAATACTATATAATGGCAAACTAAATCATAACCTACAAGATATTTCAAATATATTAGCCAAACATATAGAACCCCTCGAGTAGGACACCTTGACGAGGTGAGGGGCTAAGGGACCCTGGCCTTTGGGCCCGGGTCCTGACGAATCATCCTACATAGTTTTTGGTTTAAATGGCGTGGACATTTCCACATTCGCAAAATTTTACTGCTTAGGTGAGTCTGAGAAGGGATCGTTTTTTGGAAGGGGTTCGCATTCGAAGCTAATTGTGGGAGTTGTGGTGGTTGAGTCGCCACCCGAGATAGTTTGGACCTAAGAGATGGTGATGGGATTTTTCCCACTGCTATCTTGAGGGCGGAACCATCTCTGGGGATCAGCCCATCGGAATCCAGGGGCTGGTTTTGGAGGTGGGACTCTGGCTTTTGTCCGGAAGCCCACGAGTATGGTTGGAGTGGGGAGTCAGTCCCCATTAGTGGGGCAGAACTCCCAGCAGGCGGATTGGCTTATACCTGGGCCACTGCAAGCGTACTGGTGCTATCCTGAAAGGGTAGGGTATGGGGTGGACTGTTGGGAGTCAACTCTCACTTGTGCCATTGGTGGAGAATGCGAATACCTGACTGATCTACGATACTTTCTTGATATGACCAAGCAGTTTTGGGTGGGTGGATGAACCAGTTTGTGTGTGGTGGTCTGATGTGTGCATGCTTGGCATCTTGGGGTCTCTTCATGGGCTTTGGGAGTGTGTTGGGGTGGGGAAGTGGGGCAGTAGAGCTGCCCAGTTTGTCCTTTTTGATATGCTGTCGGGGTCTGTGCGGGGGCTCTTGGGTGTCGGGTGTGCACTTTTTGGACCTTTGCATGTGGACTGGTTTAAACTTATGGATTTGGCTTTTGGTTCTCCCTCCCCTGGATCCGACGACTTAACGGCACTGGCAACGACTTCTGGCATGAACATGGCTGTTGGACAGAACCAAACACTGAGACACCAGGGTGTTAATAAATCTGGTGGATTTGATTCAAATAATAGGGTCCTTTATTGCACTAATGTAAACTTATCATTAGATTACGAATGTTTATACAGTGTAGTGAAGCAATTCGGCAAAGTGGAAAGAATTAAATTAATTCTAGAAAAGGATAAGCAGTCATTTTGTGCTTTTATCAAATTTTCCTCTCCCTTGGAAGCTAGTGAGGCACAACAAAGACTCCATGGCCACATTCTGAATGACTCGGTTGTCAGCACGAAAGTGTTTTCAGTGAAAAACTTGAATGATGAGCCATTTGACTTTGTTCCAAAGGCTGAAGAACATGGACCAGTCCCATGTACCAGAGCTCTTCCTCCCCCTTTATGGCATGTTGCTATCTACAAGGAGGGAGGGAAAAATTTGATAAAAGCTGCTGACTGCATTGAGAGCAAGGTTGGTTCCATTCCCATTGGAAATTTGAAACGGTATGGAAAGAACCTCCTAATAAAAGCTGGAAATGAGACTCAAGCAGTTCTGTTAGCTAACTTTAAACCTCCTGAAAGTGGAAATATTGAATCTATTTCATCTCAGATTTTTTAATACACTGAAAGGAGTAGTTTACTCAAAAGATTTGCATGTTTTTAAAGAGGAAGAGATTCTCCATCGATGCCCTCCTTGTGTATCTCATGTAAAAAAACTGGGTGGTGATGCAGCTATCCTTTTAACCTTCTCCTCCAATTACCTACCTGATACCATCATTGTTGGCCATGAGAGGATGCAGGTTAAAAAAAAATATAAAAGAAGTCCTAGACAGTGTCGCAAATGCTTTGAATATGGCCACATTCAAAACTCTTGCGATAACAATAAAAGATGTCCTGTGTGCTCTGCAGAGCACGATAATTTTGATGATTGCAAAGCAGCCCGATACTGTTTTCTTTGCAAGGGTGATCACACACCAAACTCTAGGGCTTGTCCCAGATATAAATTTGAACAAGACGTGTTGGCAGTGGCAGATAATGAACATATTAGCATTAGTGAAGCAAAGCGCACGGTAATGGGGGCAAACAAAAGTGCCAACACTATGTATGCTTCTGTAATAAAACTTATGAAAACTTCCAACAATGTAAGGCCACCAATAACTGTGTCTGATGGAAGATATCACAAACCTGGTATTTCTCGAACCATAAATAATAATGAAAATCTCCAAACTGGTGAGAAACTTTCGTCGGCAAGTGCTTTGAAGTCCAATAGCAAAAATTGTACTTCCAAAAGCACAGAAAATTTATCTTCCACCACATCCACAGCTGTCGATTCATCTCCAAAAATAAGGGTGCCAAAATCAGCCAATAATTCAGGAAAATATTCTGAAAATACTTCAAACCAAAATAAGCTAAAGGAACAATCCCAATTAGATAGAGCTAGTTCAGAGCCATCAATCGCCACAGCCACAAACAAAAATAATAATAAAACTACAGTTGCAACTACCAAGAAACGCACAAGAAATAGTTCCCCAAATAATGATAATTTTATAATAAAAACTTCAAATGGGTTCAGTGTTTTGGAAGACATCTCTCCTCCCAGAAAGGTGGTTCCAAAAGTAGTTTCAGAACAAAAACATCTGAGTTCAATTCAGTCTTGCCGCCCTAAGACAAATAGGATTAGTGGTGCACAGAACCACAGCAATAATTCTGAACATCAGGTTCATAATAAAAAATATGAAGATCAACCAAAGACCTTGAACACCAATTCAGACGAAAAGGGATTAAGAAAACAATCTCTTATAAAGGAGAATTTCCCACTCCACCCTAGGAACTGTACTTCCCCTCCAAGGAGTGGGAAGTAGCACATTTTACCACCTTAGCATTCTTGCTCGATATTCTTCAGTGGAACTGTAAAGGTCTCAGAGCCCGTACAGAAGACCTTAAAGTTTTAATGCATGAATTCAATACAGGAAACAATGTTAGGCAACTCTGTTTATAATCCTGGACTAAATTATTCAATATTTAAATCATATCCTCCAATTGGTGATCGTGCCCATGGAGGTGCTGCAATTATTATTAATAAATCTCTACAGCACTCCACAATACAATTAAATACAACACTACAAGCTGTCGCTATTTCAGTCATTTTGGAAAAGAGGATAACAATCTGCTCCTTATACCTTCCACCAGACCTTGATTTTAACATTGGAGATATTCAGTCGTTAATTGACCAACTTCCAGCTCCTTTACTTCTGCTAGGTGATTTTAATGCCCACAACCCCCTTTGGGAAAGTTGGTTTTTAGATAGTAAAGGGAAATTAATGGAAGACCTTATTGACAGGAATGATGTTACCCTGTATAATAATGGGTCAATGACTTTCCACAACATTCACGATAATCATTTCTCTGTACTGGACCTTAGTATTTCTTCAACTAGTATCCACCTTGATTTTAATTGGTCTGTTAATGAAGATTTAAATGGAAGTGATCACTACCCGATCCATTTGAAATATGCTCTGAATGCTCCATCTGAAGTTTTACCTAAGTGGAAGGTAGAGGACGCAGACTGGGATAAATTTAGTAAGGGTGTCAATCTAGATAGGAGTTTGAGTCCTTTCATTCTCATCTAGATGCCTATGATTACTTTATTGAATCTACTTTGAAGAGTGCTGAAAGCTCGATTCCAAAAACAAAAGGCAAACCTCGTAGACCTGCAGTTCCCTGGTGGAATAAGACTTGTGGTATTCTGAGAAAAGTGACTAGGAAATGCTACAGATGTTACAAAACTAGTGGCTCCCCTCAGTCTAAATTAATCTACAAACGTGCTTTAGCCAAGCAGCGGCGCTTTTATAAGAAAGCCAAAAGAGAATGTTGGCTTTACTATATTAATGGAATAAACTCCAAGACCCCACTAAGAGTAGTGTGGCGCAAAATAAGGAAACTAAGTGGAAAATTTGTAGCGTCACCATTGCCCTCATTAAAAATAAATGACACTAATCACAGAGCCCACTGAAGTTGCCAATGAGCTAGGAAAACACTTTTCTAAAGTTTCCAGCCCTAACAATTATTCTCCAGAATTTCAAAGAATTAGGAATTCTGAAATGTGTCTGAAGTTTGATTCGGGAAAATCTGAACCATACAACTACAAATTTTCCCTAAGAGAACTTCGTGAGGCGCTCTCCTCAAGTGAATCCACAGCTCCAGGTGAGGATACAATCATATATGAAATGCTGAAACACCTGCCAGATGATGCCAAAAAATATTTAGTGAAGATTATAAACAAAATATGGGAAACTGGAATTTTACCCAAGGACTGGAAAATATCCATAATTGTCCCTGTTAAAAAGCCTAATAAAGATGCTTCCCAAGCCACCAGCTATAGACCAATAGCTCTTACCAGCTGTGTATGTAAGCTGATGGAGAAAATGATAAATACTAGACTGGTTTGGCACCTGGAGACCAAAGGATTACTGTCGCCATTTCAATTTGGTTTCAGAAAAAACCGCTCCACCCTTGATCCCTTGCTGAGGCTGACCAACCAAATCCAGCAAGGATTCGCCAAAAAGTGTCAGACCATTGGCATATTTTTTTGACTTGGAGAAAGCATATGACACTACCTGGAGAATTGGCATCATGAAACAATTGCACAAGATGGGCATATGTGGAAGAATGGTCAGGTTTATATATTCCTTTTTATCAGACAGACTTTTTAAGGTAAGAGTGGGAAACTCCTTCTCCCAACCTTTTATGCAGGAGGAAGGAGTTCCTCAAGGAAGCGTTTTAAGTGTAACACTTTTTTCAGTGGCAATAAATAGTGTGATTGAAAAAATCTCGCCCCCTGTTAAATGCTCGCTTTTTGTCGATGACCTTGCAATATACTGCACAGGATATGATTCCTTGTCTGTATGTAAACATTTGCAAAGGTCTATTAATGCTATTACTAAGTGGGCTGATGAGAATGGTTTCAAATTCTCCTCTTCCAAAACAGTTGCAGTAAGATTCACCAGGTGCCGGCGTGTGGAAGAGGTTCCCACACTTAGTTTAAAAGGGTCCATCCTTCCTTACGAGAGTGAAGTTAAATTTCTGGGGATGACTATTGACCATATATTAACATGGGCTAGCCACATAAATCCCCTAAAGTTTAATGTTAAACAATCTATGAATATTTTAAAGGTTGTTTGTGAATTTAGTTGGGGGGCTGATAAGAAATCCCTTCTGAGGCTATATGACTCTCTGTGTCGATCTAAGCTAGACTATGGCTGTCAGATTTTTTCCTCAGCCTGTACAACCAAGCTAAAAGAACTGGATGTTGTACACAACATGGGGTTGAGAATATGCTGAGGGGCTTTTAGAACTTCGCCTGTTGAAAGCATTTATGTCGACACAGATCATTTACCCCTTGATCTAAGAAGGCAAGAGCTAGGGTTGCGATACATGGCTAGAATGAAAAGTGCTCCCAAAAATCCCTCCTTTCAAGCACTAAAGGAAACAGACTCTCGAAGTTTTTCTGGTACAAGAGCTTCTAAACCATTCCAAATTCGACTGAATGAGGATGTTAGGAATAATCACCTTAAATCCCAGAAAGTCCTGGAAGTAGAATATCCTGTAAATCCTCCATGGCTTATCCCAGAAGCATCAATATGTAAGAAACTGTTTAACAAAAAGGACTGCACTGTAGAAGAGATTAGGGGCAAATTCTTAGAGCACGATGTTACCCATACTAATTTTACAAAAATTTATACAGATGGATCCAAGTCAGATAGTGGTGTTGGTTGCGCTGTTATCCTTGGTGATACAGCGTACACAGCTAAATTACCTGACTCTGCATCAATATTTACTGCCGAATTAACAGCCGTAGTGTTTAACTTTCTGGGATTTAAGGTGAGAAGAAAGAGAAGAAGAAGTTCTTGACAGGAACGTAAACAAGATCCTCTTCATTAATTTGGCCCGTTTTAGAGTACCTTGCCCTTAAACTGCTGTTTAACCTGTCTGTATTCGTGCATGAATATGTGTAGGATGTGCCTGGTCCACTTAGTGACATAAATAGTGCTGTGAAAGTGCGTTCTATCTTAGTGTATTAGGGCCTAGTCGACTTGATGCGCATTCTCAAGCGGCCCCCCGCGCAGATTTTCCTTAGTGACGTCACGGATACGTCATTGTTACGTCATAATTTCTACCACCTAACAGAGCCTTACTATGATTTGAAGGTGAAGTTTTAGAGTTTTCTTGTGAAATGGCATCTTGTTATTGTGATCGTCAAAACGATGATAACCAACTTGACTGCTCTTCATGTAACAGGAAAGTACATCGGAAATGTGAGGAATATCTATGAAGACTACAGAAAGGTAGAGAAGTCAATTTCTATTGGATGTAAGGGTCTTAAATTCTACTGTAGAAGATGTGAGCCCAATTTTTCGGAGACAGTTACCTTGAACGAGCTTGGCCGAAAAATGGAAACGTTTGAATTAATGGCAAGAGATATGTTTGCTTCATTAGAAAAACAAATAACTGAATTGAAGACGGAAAATCAATTTCTTAGGCTTAGGGTTACTGGTGGGCTACCTGTAAAGGATTTGAAACCAAGTTATTCTGACGTGGTGAAAGAGAGAAATTTGATTTTGATTGCTGATGAAGATGAGAATGAAGCTACCACAATGGAAGAGAAGAAAGGTGTATTAACAAAAGTCCTTGGGAATATTCAAATTAGTAATGTAAAGCCTACGAAAAAAGGTTCACTGGTCGTTGACTTTCCAGACAAGAAGGCAAGAGAAAATGCTAAACGAACTCTGGACCAGACAGCTGATGACCATAAATTATGTTCAACTGTACTTCAAAAGATGTCGCCTAAAATCACCGTTGCCAATGTTAGTAATCAAGAACAGATAGACGACGTCCTGCCTGCGATTTTGAAGAAGAATAATATATTTCAAGGTATTAATGTAAGTCCAGATGATATGAAACTAGTATCAACTAGAGAAGCTAAAGATGGTAAATCGTATAATTATACTTTTAAATGTACACCTATCATTAGACGCAGGATATATGAAAATGGAGATATACTTTTCACCAACTTTGGTCGACATAAGGTATGGGATAGTTATCATGTTATAATATGTAACTACTGTCAAGGATATGGTCATTTTGAGTCCAAATGTAGAGTCAAGGCTTCAAATGGATCTCGGATATGTGGACGCTGTAACGGAACTGACCATGAGACAAGGCAGTGTCAGTCTGAAAGTTTGAAATGTCATCATTGTGCGCGAATGAACCTCTCCGATAATGAACATGCTGTTTTTGACTGGAATTGTCCATCGAATGTTGCTGAGAGGAAGCGAATTGCTCAACAGACTGATCATGGATTCCAGTAATAGAAGAATAAAATGTGCCTTACTGAATGCGCAGTCAGTACGCAACAAGACAACAGAATTAAGAGAATTAATCTGTGAACAAGGAATAGATGTGTTCGCTATAACAGAAACATGGCTAAGTGCTACTGATAATTTGAAAATTAATGAACTATTGCCGGACACTCATAAACTTTTTTCACACACCACGTAATTTTGGTCAGGAGGTGGGGTTGGCATTGTTTTATCCAAAGCATTTACAAGCGTTAGAATTAGGGTTGTTGGAGCATTTGTGAGTTTTGAGTATTTAGCCTTGGAGTTTAAGGCCTCTAATGTACAGTTTTTATTTTTAGTAGTATATCGTCCTCCTCAGCTAAATCAGGGCTACGTTTTTAGAAGACTTTTCTGTATTGTTGGATTGTTTTGAAAATGAAAAATGTAATGTATATATATGTGGAGATTTTAATATGTGGTTAGAGGATTATAGAGATACAAATGTAAAGAAGTTTATTGATATAATGAACAATATGAATTTTGTTAATAAGGTGAATGTATCTACCTCTAGGTCAGATCATATTTTGGATGCTGTGTTTTGTTGTGCGGGTGATAATTACTTTATGAATTTGATAGTGGAGCCAGATTTTTCTATCTCTTTTTACCACAGGCTTATTATGTTTGATATTTCAGTCTTATTACCAAGTAAACTTAGGACTAAAATAACATTTAGGAACAAACGGTTATTGGACTCTACTGTACTAATAGATGTGGGTGTTACTGTTATTGAAGAAAAATATAATGAACCCTGTGGATGTACTGACTTAAATAGTAGCAGAAATATTTCGGTAGGTGAATGTGTGGTCTGTCTTGTTGCTTTGTATTTTTCTGTATTTTCTAAAGAATATGATAAAATGTGCCCTGTGGTAGAAAAGATATTGTTATAAAGACAGCTCCCCATGGTTCAATGCTGCAATTAGGGGAGGCTAGGAAAAAACGGAGGTTGGCAGAGTCACGTTGGCATAAGCATAAAACAAAGAGAAATCGAATGTTATATGTGGAAGCTAGGAATGAGGTAAATAGATTATTAAGAAATGTAAAGAAGACATATTATAATGAAAAAGTAACTTTGAGGTTGGGTCCAATATCAAAAGGCTGTATTCTGTGTTCGATGAACTTTTAGGGAAAATTAAGAGGCATGTTTTACCAGACGGGAGGTCTGAGCTTGAATTGGCAAATGAATTTGCTGAATTCTTTGAGTCAAAGGTTGCCTGTTTACTTTGTAACTTCACAACTGATGTTTCTTGCCCCTATCCTTACTTTCCTGATTTTCCTTTCTCAAAGTTTTTGCAGTTTGAGCCAATTTCACTCGATGCTTACAAAACTATGTTCATTAGTTCTGGCCGCTCTTATTGCAGTAACGATCCTTTTCCAATAAATGAGGTCATCGATGCCCCGAACATAGATAGGTTATTGCAATTGCAGCTTCGTATAGTCAACTTGAGTATTACTAAGAGCTTAGTCCCGTCCTCTGAAAAAGTTGCTATCATTAAACCATCTCTTAAAGGATCCCTTGATCATCAAGAATTGAAATCTTACAGACCAATTTCTAACTTGTCTTTTTTGTCAAAAATGATCGAGACTTCCGTTTTAGATCAACTCAGTCAGCACTTGAAAGTAATTGGAGCTATTCCTGAAGATCAGTCGGCTTATCGGAAATTCCATTCTACTGAAACAGCTCTTTGTGCCGTAATTAATGATTTGTTAGGTTTCTCTGATGACGGTAAATGTAGCTTGCTTATTCTCCTAGATCTTAGCGCTGCTTTTGATACAGTGGTTCATGAAGTGTTAATAGAGGATATGACTGCTATTGGGATCGATGGGGATGCTCTTAAATGGTTTAATAACTATTTATCGAATAGATCTTTCAAGGTGAAGGTTAAAGATAGATATTCTGAAAGTAGAAAGCTCACCACAGGTGTTCCACAAGGAAGCGTACTTGGCGGTTCTTTTTAGTATTTATACAATCGAGTTGTCTTGGATATTTAAATTACATGGCGTTCAATGTAAATTTTTTTGCTGATGACACCTGAGTTTTATTTAATAGTGGATGACATGATTGAAGATCAAGCTGTTATTGATAGACTCATGGCAGATGTTTCCAAAAATGGATGCAAAGAAAAAGCTGAAACTAAATGAAAATAAAACTGAATGTATTCTAATTGGCATTAAATATAACTTAAGAAGGTTTGATAACGTTAATAGCATCTCCATCAATAAGGAGAATATTTTGTTAACTGATAAAGTCAGAGATCTCAGGGTAGTAGTTGATGGTTCTTTGACATTTGATGAACATATTAACAATGTGGTTAGGACCGCAAATTATCATCTGAGGAATATCGCATCCATTAGAAAATATCTTAACGAAGATGCCACTAAGCTGCTAATTAATAGTTTGGTAGTTAGTAGAGTAGACTATTGTAACTCGTTGTATTACAACTTACCTAATTATCGACTTAAGAAACTTCAAATGATTTTGAATAGAGCTGCTAGACTAATTGTTGGTATATCCCCGCGAGAACATATTACTCCAACCTTAATTAAATTACACTGGTTACCAGTCAAAGCAAGGATTATTTTTAAACTTTGCGTCTTAACATATCAAGCTATTAGCACGGGAGAACCATTGTATCTTAAAGGTTGCCTGAAAAGATACGTAGTTGGCCCTGGTGTTCATACACGCCTTTCCCGTGATGATTTCAGACTTGATGAGCCTCGTGCAACGACCACTCTTGGTACGAGAACTTTTAAGCACTGTGCTCCTAGATTGTATAATCAACTTCCGGTATCAGTTAAGTGTGCTGAAAATATCTTTCAGTTCAAAAAGCTATTGAAAACCCATTTATTTTCACTCAGCTATAATACTGAGACAAATGCAATTAACCCTCTTTACATTACATAGACTTTTAAACTTTTGTAATTTTTAACTAAAATATAAGTGATTTGGAAATCCCGTCTGAACGCTTAATAGCGAAAGAAGGGATACTTGATAAACCGTCAGACATAGACATAGACATAGTGTCTGCCCTAGATTTAGTTTTTCAAAGTAGTGACTCTAATTTTGTCATATACTCAGACTCTAGAAGCACCTTAGAAGCTATTAAAAAATTTAATAGCTTTCATCCATTAATTCAAAAAGTTCGGGAGTGGCTTTTTCGTATATATTATCGACGTAAATCAGTCTCTTTCTGTTGGGTCCCTTCTCACGTGGGGGTTCGTGGAAATGAGATGGCAGATAGGGAAGCGAAAGCTGCTAGTATTTTATCAGAAACCTCTTTTAGAAAAGTGCCTCATACAGATCTAAAAGGTCCCATTAGATCTTATGTTTTATGTAAATGGCAAGAAAGGTGGACTTCTCCCCTTCTTGCCAATAATAAGAAATATAGAAATATTAGGGATAATGTACTACCGTGGTCTTCGTCATTCCAGCTTGACAGACGAACAGAGGTTATTTTAACGAGATTAAGGATTGGGCACACTCATCTGACCCATCAGTTTATTTTAGAAGGAAGCAGCCCTCCAGAGTGTGCTTACTGTGACGAGACACTAACAGTGGAGCACATTCTGGTGGTCTGCCCCAGATATTTTAACCAAAGAGAGAGATATTTTCAGGGTAAATCCCTGTCTGATATTTTGGGAGATGAAGCAGATATTTCTGCTATCATCTCTTTTTTAAAGTGTATTAAAATTTTTGACGATATTTAATTTTATTTAATAATTTATTACATCAAGTAGAATTTTAATGACATTAATTTTTTTTTATGTATATAGCACATCATTCATAAAACTTCATACCCTTATTTATTGGTCACATCACTTCATTTTATTTATTAATCATTTCCTTCATGAATTCATAACTTTAACATAATTTATTTTCTTTCCATTACGGCGCTGAATGGCCTTGTTGGCCCCAGTGCCTGGGCTTTTGCCCTATATATCATACATCCATCCATCCATCCATCCATCCATCTTCCTAAAACAAAATTAAATTGATAAGTAAAATATAATCTCCCCCCCCCTCCTTTTTTTTTTCTCTCTCTCGATTGTTTTTTTCTAATTCCCCCCCCCCTTTTTTTATTATTTATTTATTTAGTTAACTACTTAATTTTTTTATGTACTCTTTCCCCCATTCTTTTCCCAGCCCGAGAAGAACCCTAAAAGAGTTCACAGGTCTGGTTAAACAAATCATTTATAACTAACTAACCTTGGTGAGCAGTTTGAGCCAGACAAATGGTTATTAAGGGATAGGTTGTGCACCTGTGCCGAGGATATGAGGGAAAGTGTTGGTGTCTATCAGAAGTGCCTTTGGCTCCAGAGGAGCAAGACCTCTGGAGGGCACAAACAGAATGAGAGTGGCCAGAAGGCCTCACTACCCCAGACACACAATACTCCAAAGTGCTACTTCAAGTGTCAGAAGGTGCTTTTGTGGTGCTCATTTGTGTCGCAGGGGACTAGTGCTGTTGGGTGTGCAGGACTGTTGTCATGTGGGTGTTAGTGCCAGAAGGAGTGGTGGCATCTGAGGAGAGGGGTGTATGGTGCAAGGCAGGGAATGCATGGATCGCCTCATTTATCCAGATTTCTGCCAAATCATAAATCATACTCAATTAAGAAGAAGGAAATAGCTAATGAGTCACTGCCCAACACCATAAATGGAATAGTAAGTGGAATGATAACTTACGGGATAGAGTAGTAAATTCTGAAGGTGGGAATGAGCAAGGAAAACAAAATCTCTGAACGAGATTACAGCAGTGTTTGAAACAACACACACACACACACACACACACACAATGGTCGGTTTCCCCCCCACCAGGGGCATCCAGAGATACAGATGCATACTAGTATGTGGAGTGTGTGAAATTGCGCTGACTCTTGCAAGGATAGGCTTTTGTAAAGTAATGGGTTGTTCGAAACAAACTAGACATTATCATCATCTCGTTCAGTTACATTCCTCACAAGTCTGTTGACTAGATGACAATTATTTAATGTTTTGGTTTTCTGCGTAAGAAAAGGCTCCATGAGCTTACCGTGATATTCATGACAGAGTCTCTCTCTTCATTTTGTTGTTCTTCTGGATCTGTCACACTATTTTCCAGTTCTCCTTTCATCCTTAACATTTCCTGTTAGACAAATCAAAGAGGACAAAGCGATTACAGGGATAATTGTGATTAATCAGGATTTGAAAATGTCTGGAATATATATCTATAAGACTAGAAAGATCCCTGAACTAAAAAGCTTCATAAATCAAGGAGAAATATAATAGATTTGCTGTTAAGGACAGACTAAATTATAACTTTAATTTCATATTCATTTCATAAAAGTTTTTTGTGAATAAAGTTTCCTGTGAATCATTTTCTTCCTTGTGTAGAGTGCTAGATAAGTGAGATGAGAGAGAGAGAGAGAGAGAGAGAGAGAGAGAGAGAGAGAGAGAGAGAGAGAGAGAGAGAGAGAGAGAGAGAGAGAGAGAGAGAGAGAGCCAACTTACCTTCTTTATATGATATTGTTCCTTTTTGTCCTTCTGAAACTTTGTTATAGTTTCTTTTTACAGGGACCCATCAACCACAGAGACACTGCCAAGAGAAACAAAACGAGAAAAAGGCTTCAGGGATTCCATTTCAGACAGTCATTGGTCGGATGTCTTTGTCGAATTAGAGTCTCGGTCCCTCTTTTTTCCTACTGCCATTACAGGCGTAACATTTCCTTGCTGGGACTTCTGGAAGGCATAACACCTACTTTTAATATGCCTCCTCTTTTTGCAGAAGAAGCATGTTACTGACTTAGCCTTCTCTGGGTCGTAGTTATTAACCTTATTATTGTTATTAGTATTATTATTACACCTGTTGGGAGGAAAATATTTATTAGAGCTACCAGCTTTGTTACCCGTATTATTATTACTACCATTAGTGGACCTATTATAAAAAGTATTATTCCAACCAGTTCTTCCCCAACCAGGCTTCATATTAGAGGACATACCACCTAACTCATTTTTGTGGGACAAGTGGTACTCATCACTGGCAATCGCCACCTCTTGTACAGTATCTAGCTTTAACTCCTCTAAATGAACCTTCAATTTATCTGGAACACACCTTTTGAATTCCTCTACCAACACTAATTCTTTCATTTTCTCAAAGTCGTCAACTTCCTTAGACTTAAACCAATCCTCCACAGACTGCTTTTTCCCACGCGCAAACTCTATGAAGGTTTGATCTTTCCCTTTTTGTAAATTCCTAAAGCGTTGATGATATGCTTCAGGGACCAACTCATACGCCTTCAGAACGATCGATTTAACATTCTCATAACCTGAAGACCCCCTCATCAAGGGTAACATACTTTTTGAGCCCTACCGAGCAGTTTGCTCTGTATAAGAGTAGTCCAAAACTCTTGTGGCCAGCCTAGCGTAGCCGCAATTCTTTCAAATGAGACGAAAAATTCCGCAACGTTACATTCCTGGAAATTCGGAACAAATTTAAGTGCCTGCGCCAAATTGATTGTAGGCGTTACCAACCTGTCTGGGTTAGGGGAAGGAGCTGAAAGACCTGCCTTGCGTTTCTCCCTTTCAAACTGCCTCTCCTTCTCCCTTTCATCAGCCTTAAATTTTTTCAAGTTAAATTCTAAAGTTTTTAATTCAATCTGTTTGCACAGCAACTCTACAGATGGTGCTTCCTTAATCTGTTTAACCTCTTCACCACCTGATCCCTTTCCAGATTTTACATATTCATAAACCTGAAGTAACAATAAACCCTTTCTGATTGACACAGGATATTCAATTTCAAAATAATTTGCTACTTCTTCTAACTCAGGCTTATTTAACTCAGCCAACCTTTCCTGCCACCCCTCTCCACTCAGGAGCTCATTAACATCCAACGTAGACATGACTGACACTTTACACTAATCATCTTGACCAGAACAACACAGGTAATACCAAACCAAAAACCAAGGAGGTGTAAATATGTATCCTACCGAAAAACCTGCTCTCCCCCAAGAATCAATCTTGCACTCACACAAATGGATACGCAGGATCGTATTATCCTGTCCTGTCACGGTCGCCAATTTGTAACGGCTCATTTCACCGTTACCAAAATTTACTAAAAAATTTCCAGTATCCATATAACCTCAATGTGAAGTCCACAATAGGGTGGAATCATACCATAACTCAATAAACAAAGTGCAAGAATGAGTTCAAGGGGGGAGTAAACAAACACCACGAAAAACCGATAAATTTAATACAAAAATGAACATAGAAATTACACTGAACCTCTTTAATACAAGTAATAAATGAATCACTTTCACTCGTAATAATAATCCAATATGCACCTACACTTAAGATAGATATTAAACACTCAAACAAAAATTAGGGGGCCCAGAAAGGAGGAGGAAGTCGCATAGACAGAAAAACCTAACAAATTACACACCAATTTTCTTGTAAATAAACTTATCACTTAATAGCCTCTGGAATAAATTGTGTATATTCCTCACGAAGAATAAGCGTATCCTCCACGTCTGGAGTAGAGTTAGGTGGTTAATCAACTCAGGCCCAACCAAGCAGCCACAACAAATCCACAGCCATGATCGATATAATTTAAAGGTATATAAACCTTACCATGGGATAGCGAGATCCCCCTGGCTTTCTAACTGAACCAGAGGTGGACCGGTGAAACAAAAAGACCTCCTGACTGGTAATCCGTACAAGGCTTCCAATTTGAAGATGGCAGTGATCCAGCATAAGTCCTCAACTTCGGAAGATAAGTGGAATTTAATAATAGAGGCTGCAACCATCAAGAAGCAAGTCACGGTAATATTCGGTATTCACCAAGCCAAGCAAAAAGGGTTCCGAAGAGCAAAAGGTCCAGAGAACAAGTCCTCTGCTCTTCGAACAGAAGCTACGAAGTCACGTCCCTAAACCACAGGGGAGGAACCACACACACAACCTCCTTGAAAAGTAAACAAACATTAATAAAAAGCAAACAATTGTTATACACAAGAGGAGGTCTATGACAAGTGAAACTTACAAGACTAAGTTTAACAAATTAATTAAAAACTAAATTTAATCTTAAATGAAAAAGGATCACATACTGACACCTCCATTACCCAAGAAAGATTTTTTTTTTCACAAAAAAAAATTTTTTATATATGTATAATCTAACCTTTCCTTTACAAGGCAAAGAATCAAACAATTTCTACGAATATCAAATAAGACATAATATTTACAAAACCTGAAATAACAGAAAAGTAAAGCAAAAATATATCACACCACACATAAATGAGACTCAAAAGGGAAGAGGGGAGCTTACAGTAATGAAAGAGGCACAATAACACCCATAACAACAACAATTAAAATTATAAAGTACTCAAAGTACTAACACAAATTTTCAAAAAGTTTTTACATAAAAACCTCTTCACAAACCACAACATTGCACATGGCAAACACCACCAATGAGCCTCACATTGCTCATAACCCGACACATCCGGGATTCTGAGGTGACAGGCTACCACACTATTTGCACTTTTTACTGTCTTATAATCAGTGACTCTTTGCACTCACTGTCATTAAGAGTGTCCCGAATCAACCATTGTTTTTATAATAATCAGTGTATCAATGCACTTAACATAAGTAAATGTCCACGTCAAAGTGAAAATACAGTACCCACAGTTATTTAGACTGATACAGAGAAAACCAACACGGATCTCCCCTGCAACAAGCTAACGCACAAAAATTCGTGAAGCGTATTTAAGCCTGAAAGTACAGAATCACCGTATTAGTGCCTCTTACCCACCTCATAAGGTGATATTCTAATTACAAGAGTCACCACCTTAGTCGTATCGTACCCAAGTGGGAGGTTATACCAACAACAGCATCATCATATGCTATCAATACGATAACGATATCCTAAACCCCTAACACTTGTTTTCATAACGAAACCTACCACATCACCAATCTTCAAAAACCCTAAGTCTAATAATAAACCTTGAATAATAGATATTATTTCTCCCCTTCACCTTTGCTTAATACTATAACATTCCTGTCTCATAACTAGAACGATTCCTGTAAAGTAAATAGTCATTAATAGACATTAAATATTCAGTTAATTCCAATACAAACCTAACTACTCACATCAACAGCACACACATCAACTGGAACGATACAGATACTACCTTTATGATTGCAAAGCCCTCAGCAAGTGTATTTATTCTACCCTGCGTGAAAGAATATCAGCCACAACGTTATTCTTGCCCGGAATGTGAGTGAATTCCAGGTTCCATTCTTGAAGCATAAGGCTCCAACGCATTAACCTCTGATTTTTATTTTTATACCTGCTGAGAAAAGTTACAGGGTTATGATTGGTCATAATTTTTATAGGTGTACCTGTTGACGAAAGATAAACAGAAAAATGGTTAATTGCTAGGATTAATGAGAGTGTCTCCTTCTCAACCGTTGAATATTTCCGTTGAGCAGATGTCAACTTTTTAGAGAAGAAAGCAACTGGATGTGACACCCCCTGTTCGTCAGCCTGTAAAAGGACTGCACCAACACCCAGATCACTGGCATCTGTAGCAAGTGCAAAAGGAACATCAAAATCCGGAGCTCTCAAAATAGGGAAACAAACAAGCACCTGTTTCAACTTCTCAAAAGCATTTTGAGTTTCCAAGGACCAAATAAATTTGACTTCCTTTTTCAAGAGATGGGTCAGAGGTTCCGCGATATCCAAAAAGTTTTTGACGAAACGCCTGTAATAACCTACCAAGCCAAGAAACTTCCGGACATCCCTACGGCATTTAGGAACACCTATATTCTTAATAGCTTCAATATTGGCCTGTTTGGGAATTACCTTACCACCACCAACCTCGTGGCCTAAATACACGACCTTCGCTTTAGCAAGCTCACTTTTTTTAAAATTCACAACCAAACCTGCTCTTTTTAACACGTCAAACAACGCCTTGATTCTTTTCAGATGCGTCTCCCAATCATCACTATAGATGGCAATATCGTCTATGTATACCACACAGCCTTCTAAACCATAGACCAAACTATTGCTGCATTTTTCATCCCAAATGGCATCACCTTGCACTGAAATAAACCTTGCAGTGTTACAAACCCCGATAAGGTTCTAGCACGTTTGGATAGAGGAACCTGCCAGTATCCTTTTAATAAATCAAATTTGCTGATATAGTTGGACTTTCCCAAACGGTCAATACAGTCCTCTATACGAGGCAAAGGATAACAGTCCGCCTTAGTCACCTTGTTCACCTTTCGATAGTCGAAACATCACCTGAAGTCTCCGCCAGGTTTCTTAACCAAAACTACCGGAGACGACCAAGGGCTCTTGCTTGGTTCGATAAGGTCATGTTTTAGCATATACTCGACTTCCTTCGCCACTACTTCACTTTTGAAGGGATTTAACCTATAAGGATCTTGTTTAACAGGAGTGGCATTACCCACGTCCACATCATGCTCTAAAACGGATGTTCGACCCGGCACATCAGAAAATAAACCTTTATAATTATTCACTAACCTCTTTAAAGATTTCTGCTTATGACTATTCAAATGTGAAACCATACTGCCGAAGTTTGCTAATGACCCTTTGTTATTAGAGCGCCAATTACCTTCATCAATACAATTTTTTTCATTATCATTAACCTCTGAAAAAGAAGCAGTGTTATTATTATTATTAGCAGACTTCCCAATAGTCCCTATGGTAGCCATGGGGGCCACCTTATCCTGCTCCCAATACGCCTTCAGCATATTTATGTGAAATAGTTGGGATGGTTTCCTCCTCTCGGGAGTTTCTACTAAATAATTAACAGGAATAATTTTTTTCAAAATTTTCCAGGGGCCAGAGAAAGACGCCTTCAAAGGGTTACCAGGAATGGGTAGAAGCACCAACACCTTATCGCCTACAGCAAAATCACGTTTCTTAGATTTACGATCAAAGAAAAATTTCATCCTTTTTTGACTTTTCAGCATATTTTCTCTGGCAAACTTCCATGCCTTGGTCAATTTGTCTCCAAGATTCGAGACATAATCCAACAAATTAATGTGAGGGACGTCTCCCTCCCATGATTCTTTCACGCCATCAAGAGGACCACGAACACAGAGACCAAAAATCAAATCAAAGGGTGAAAAACCTCTCTCTCTCTCTCTCTCTCTCTCTCTCTCTCTCTCTCTCTCTCTCTCTCTCTCTCTCTCTCTGTATGTGTACTCTTTGGAGGCTAAGGATTGACTTGGTGTTGATCGAAATGCACATAACAGATATGGCAACTCCCTGTCCCACTCCGAACCATGACTTAGGCAATACTTTTTCATCATCGATTTCAACGTCTGATTAAACCTCTTCAAGGCTCCCTGACTCTCCGGATGATATGGAGAAGAGGTTACGTGCGTAATATTTAATTCAGCCATTTTATCCCTAAAATAATTACAAATACAATTGGTTCCACAATCTGACTGAATTGATTTGGGCATGCCAAACCTTGTAAAGAACTCAATTAATGCCTCCACAATCTTAGCACTCTTAATACTAAGTAACGGCATAGCCTCTGGATAACGAGACATCCTATCTAAAATGGTAAAAATCTATTCATTACCGCTACAAGTATGAGGCAAGGGTCCCACAACGTCTATGATGACTTCCTTGAACGGTTCCGAGACAACAGGGATGGGAAACAACGGTGCTTTCGGAATGAGTTGGTTAGGCTTACCAACCCGTTGACAGACGTCACAACTATTCACGTATTTCTTGACGGCTGCCTTCAACTTTGGCCAAAAATATCCCGCAAGCAATTTTCCCGACGTCTTGTGAATACCAAAATGCCCTGCCAAGTCATTCTCATGGGCTAACGACATTAAACCTCTCCTGTAATCAAAAGGAACCATTATTTGTTTGACAATTTCAAAATTTTCATTAGTAGCCTCTAAAGGTCTACTTACCCTATACAAAATATTATTAATAATCTTAAATCCGAGATCTCACCTACCTCAATAGGGAGATTTGCGAAGTCCTTCTTCTGAGCTTTAATTAACTCTTCAGTAGTCCAATTCAATTTATCTTTACCAATATCACTGAAAACTACACTACAACTACGGTCTAAACTACTTAAATCTACGTCTACTGTTGACTCTGCAGTGTCAACAGGTGCAGACCGAGAACGAGTGACAGCAGCCTCGCGTTTCTCCCTTTCAAACTGCCTCTCCTTCTCCCTTTCATCAGCCTTAAATTTTTCCAGAGTAAATTCTAAAGTTTTTAATTCAATCTGTTTGCACAGCAAATCTATAGATAGTGCTTCCTTAATCTGTTTAACTTCTTCACCACCTGGTCCCTTTCCAGATTTTACATATTCAAAAACCTGAAGCGACAACAGACCCTTTCTGATTGACACAGGATATTCAATTTCAAAATAATTTGCAACCTCTTCTAACTCAGGCTTATTTAACTCGGCCAACCTTTCCTGCCACCCCTCTCCACTCAGGAGCCACTTTACGCTAATTAACTTCGTCAAAACAACACCGCTACTACCAAACCAAAACCAGAGGAGGTGTAAATATGTATCCTACCGAAAAACCTGCTCTCCCCCAAGAATCAATTTTGCACTCACACAAATGGATACACAGGATCGTATTATCCTGTCCTGTCACGGTCGCCAATTTGTAATGGCTCGTTTCACCGTTACCAAAATTTACAAAAAAATTTCCAGTATCCGTATAACCTCGATATGAAGTCCACAATAGGGTGGAATCATACCATAACTCAATAAACAAAGTGCAAGAATGAGTTCAAGGGGGGAGTAAACAAACACCATGAAAAAACCATAAATTTAATACAAAAATGAACAGATAGAAATTACACCTGAACCTCTTTAATACAAGTAATAAATGAATCACTTTCACTCATAATAATAATCCAAAACGCACCTACACTTCAGATAGATATTAAACACTCAAACAAAAATTAGGGGGCCCAGAAAGGAGGAGGAAGTCGAATAGAGAGAATAACCTAACAAATCACAAACTAAATTTCTTATAAATAAACTTGTCACTTAATAGCCTCTGGAATGAATTATTTATATTCTTCACGAGGAATAAGCGTATCCTCCACGTCTGGAGTAGAATAAGGTGGTTAACCAATTCAGGCCCAACCAAGCAGCCACAACAAATCCACAGCCGTGATCGATATAATTTAAAGGTATATAAACCTTACCATGGGATAACGAGATCCCCCTGGCTTTCTAACTGAACCAGAGGTGGACCAGTGAAACAGAAAGACCTCCCGATTGGTAAACTGGACAAGTCTTCCAAATTGAAGATGGCAGTGATCCAGCAGAAATCTTCAAGTTCGGAAGATAAATGATAACAGAGGCTGCAACCATCAAGAAGCAAGTCATGGTAATATTCTTTATATCCACCAAGCCAGGCAAAAGGGTTCCAAAGAGCAAAAGGTCCAGAGAACAATTCTCTGCTCTTTGAACAGAAGCTACGAAGTCACCCCCCTAAACCACAAGCCACACGATTTTGTGGACGAGTGGAAAGTTCAAATCCTGACAAAATTAGATTAGAATCATATTCTGTGAACCAATGGTTAGTGGACGCAGACAGTCGTATCTCCACAAATAGAATAACAGATGAAAGAACAAAAACAAACGAAGCATTGCCTGACTCTGCATCAATATTTACTGCCGAATTAACAGCCGTAGTGTCTGCCCTAGATTTAGTTTTTCAAAGTAGTGACTCTAATTTTGTCATATACTCAGACTCTAGAAGCACCTTAGAAGGTATTAAAAAAATTTAATAGCTTTCATCCATTAATTCAAAAAGTTCAGGAGTGGCTTTTTCGTATATATTGTCGACGTAAATCAGTCTCTTTCTGTTGGGTCCCTTCTCACGTGGGTATTCGCGGAAACGAGATGGCAGACAGGGAAGCTAAAGCTGCTAGTATTTTATCAGAAACCTCTTTCAGAAAAGTGCCTCATACAGACCTAAAAGGTTCCATTAGATCTTATGTTTTAAGTAAATGGCAAGAAAGGTGGACTTCTCCTCTTCTTGCCAATAATAAGAAGCATAGAAATATTAGGGATAATATACTACCATGGTCTTCGTCATTCCAGCTTGACAGACGAACAGAGGTTATTTTAACCAGATTAAGGATTGGGCACACTCGTCTAACCCATCAGTTTATTTTAGAAGGAAGCAGCCCTCCAGAGTGTGCTTACTGTGACGAGACACTAACAGTGGAATATAGAGGGATGAAGATATTTGTTTTTATTTAGCATTTCCCAACGTTTTGTGAGAGAGAGAGAGAGAGAGAGAGAGAGAGAGAGAGAGAGAGAGAGAGAGAGAGAGAGAGAGTGTAATTGTCGTTGTGAGTGGTTCGGTTGTTGGAGTTGGTTTTACGGCTGTCTCTCTGTCTGTCGGTCTGTCGGGAGTTTTTCGTTTTTTGGGGAAGCTTGGGCAGTTGAGGTCCAACCTCGAAAGTGAACGGGGAGTTTGTCTGACTTTTGTTTTGGATACCGGTACCGATATTGATGGTGCATGTGTCTCTTTTTTTTTCGTTCGTTGTTGGTGGAGGGTTTGTTTGAAATTTTGTTTTTGTGGTTTCTGTGTGCTGCGATTGGCGACCGTGGACCTTTACCCATCTCCAGCAACCGAAGATCAGGGTGAGTGTTTTTTTGTTTGTGGGTTAGAATTCCGCCACATAATATTTGGCGCGCAACGTGGGGCAGCTGGTATTGCAGCTGCAAGTGAGATTGGTGGCTGGTAGTGTGACTGAAGAGAAGGATGGAAGAGGAACTGGTAAGGTTGAGAGAGGAGAATACGTGGTTGAGGGGTGAGAATGAGAGATTGAGGAGTCAGTTGGAGGAGGTGGAGGGAATGCTAAGAAGTGCAAAAGAAGAAATGAAAGGGGAGATGAAAGAGTCAGAAGAGAGAATGGAAGAGAGGATGGATAAAAGTTGGAGGAATGATGAAAAGTGTGGAAGAAATGATGAAAGGTATGTTCAAGGGTGTTTTTGGAGAAGGGGCTGTTGGAGCAGGTTCTCTGGAACGTGTGAAGGGGCAAGAGAGAAAGAAAAGGAGGAAGAAGTGAATGGAAGCGTGAGTGATGAAAGTGATGTGGGAATAGGAAGTAAGAAACGAGGAATGAGAGGCAGGGTAAGGAAAAGGGAATGAAAAGCAAGGGGAAGGAACAGAGGGAAAGTAAGGATAAGTCAGGGGAAGAAAAAGGAAGAAGGGAAAGGAAAGGAAACTGGTAAGAAGGGTAAGGAAGTGGGAAAGGCAGGAAAGAAGGGAGAGGGTGAAGGCAGTAGTGATAGTGAGGTGGATGGAGGTGAGTGGATAAAAGTGGATAAAAGAGGGGAAGAAGAGTGTAATGAGTAAGATGAATGTAAGTGCAGAAGTGGACTCTTTGTATTCGGAAGAGGGTATGAAAGGACAGAGCGAAAGTAGCGAAAGTGAGAGTGAAAGTGAGAAAGAAGTGAGAAAGGCTATGTATGTGAGGGAGGTACCCCGGTGTGAAAAGTATAATGAGTATGGAAGTAGGGATGTGCATGATTTCTTTAGGGAGTATGAAAGGTTTTGTCAGGATAAGTATGGGGAAAGTAAGAGAGTGTGGGCACGAGAATTGGGAGAATATTTGACTGGGTTTTTGCTTGATATGTATAGGGTTATTATGAGTGTGGGAGATGTTGAGTATGACAAGGTGAAAGCTAGACTAGTTGAGCAAGCGAGGCGTATGAAAGCGAGTGTTAAGTATAAGAGGAAGAATGAATTTGATGAGGCAAGAATGAAAGCTGGGGAAACCTTGTCACTGTATGCTTGTAGGTTGGAGATGTTGGCAAGGAAGAAGTTTGGGGATGATGGGATAGATGAATGTAAGGAGTTAGTACGGAAGTTGTTAGGGACAGTGCCAGATGGAGTTAGAGAATTTGTGAACTTGAAGCGGAAGGAGAAGAAAAGATGGACGAATGAAAGGTTGACTTGGGGAGAAATCTTGGAAATTGTAGAAGATTATGAGCTTGACAGGGTTATAAAAGAGAGCAGAAGTGTAAGTGTAAGGGCTGGGGTAGATAAGAGAGTACCAGAGTTTGGAAGCTTTAGGGATGCAGTGTTGAGGGGCCCAATGAGAATGGCCGATAGTGTAATAGATAGGAGTGTAAGAGCAAGTAATGTGGAGGTGCCAGTGAGGATGAATGATGGGTTTGTAAGGGAACAACGGGTTGGACGGGTTAGGGATAGTAGTGTACAAAGGGGAAGGTCGGTGAGTGGAAGTCGAGCGAAGTGTTTTAGATGTGGAAAGGAAGGACATACAAAGAATGAGTGTAGGTGGGCTTTGGGAGCGTGTTTCGGGTGTGGGCAACCGGGACATTTGGTAAGGGAGTGTACAAAAGATAGGGGGGTTAAATGCTACAGGTGCGGACAGGTGGGTCATATTGCTAATGGTTGTAGGGGTACCCGAGTGAATGTAATATGTGGCAACTGTGGTAAGAATGGGCATTATGCGAGAATGTGTTCAGAACCGAGAGCGAAGTGTGTCGAATGTGGAATGGAAGGGCATGTATCAAGTGTATGTAGACGAAAGAGGGTGACTGTGACAGCGAATTCGGGAAACTGAGTGTGAAGGGGGTTCAAATGGGTGGATCCTCCAGGATGCAAGCGGTGCGTGTGATGCATGTACGTGAGGGGTTGTTGCATGAGGATCAGCAATTTGTTTTGATAGAGTATGGTAGAAAACGTAAGAAAGGGAAGAACGTAAGTAAACTGAATGGTCGTAAGTTGTGTGATAGGGGTGTGAGTGCCAAAGTGAAAATGAGTGATAAAGCGTGTAATACGGATGAATGGGATGGTATGAATATAACGTATAGCATATGCGGGTTTGATATAACTGAGTTGACTGAACGTGTAAGGGTTAGTGAACGGTTGGAGGTGAGCGAAAGTGTAAGAGTAAGAGAGCGTAGCAGTAATATGCGAGTGATTGAAAGCATGAATGAATCGTTGCAAGAATTGGAAAGGTCAATGAGCGAATGGGATGGGTTAGTTGAAGAATTGGGGGAGGTATTTGGGAACGAGTTAGAGGGTATAGATGAGATTGTGGATGAAATTGAGAGTGGTAATAGTGAAGAAGATAGCGTGAATCTCAGAGAGAATGGAGGAGAAGATGTGAGTTTGAATGTTGCTAGAAGAGAGAAAGATTCTGAGAGAATGATTGCGTGCCCGCGAACGCGATCTAGAGGACCTGCTAGTGAGCATCCGTGGGTGTTGCGTAAGACGATTTGAAAGGGGTGTGAAAGGTGTTGGTTGGGAAATGCTAAAAGGGGGGAGAAATATAGAGGGATGAAGATATTTGTTTTTATTTAGCATTTCCCAACGTTTTGTGAGAGAGAGAGAGAGAGAGAGAGAGAGAGAGAGAGAGAGAGAGAGAGAGAGAGAGAGAGAGAGAGAGAGAGAGAGTGTAATTGTCGTTGTGAGTGGTTCAGTTGTTGGAGTTGGTTTTACGGCTGTCTCTCTGTCTGTCGGTCTGTCGGGAGTTTTTCGTTTTTTGGGGAAGTTTGGGCAGTTGAGGTCCAACCTCGAAAGTGAACGGGGAGTTTGTCTGGCTTTTGTTTTGGATACCGGTACCGATATTGATGGTGCATGTGTCTCTTTTTTTTTCGTTCGTTGTTGGTGGAGGGTTTGTTTGAAATTTTGTTTTTGTGGTTTCTGTGTGCTGCGATTGGCGACCGTGGACCTTTACCCATCTCCAGCAACCGAAGATCAGGGTGAGTGTTGTTTTGTTTGTGGGTTAGAATTCCGCCACAGGAGCACATTCTGGTGGTATGCCCCAGATATTTTAACCAATTCAATTAGATTCAACAACATAACATTTGCCGAGTTTAAAAGAATCTGCTCATCAATCTGGGAACCAGTGAGTCAAAGTGATGGGGAATCGATAGTAAATCTTCACACAGATATGGAAGAATCAAAACATAAAGTAATAAAAGACTTAAGAGAAACAAACATTACAATAGGAGGTAAGAATGATTTTGGTGATACAGAAACTGATTTAGTCAGTTTGAGATATGTGTTAAATGACTTGTCATTTGGAACAGTGTATAACGCACTTGGAGAAAAAGAGAAGAAAGCGTTCAAGAAAGTTAAGATTGATCCTAAAAGTGATTGCCTTCCCGTTTTTAATAGCAATGAGTCAAGAAATTCAGAAGAAAGAAATAGATTTTTCTAAGGAATATGTAGGGGTAACAGAAACACTAAATGAAAGAAAAGGCAGAAATACCAATGAGTCATATAAAGGAAATAACGTGCAAGAATTATTCAGGACAGGTAGGGAATAGACAAACTTCCTTTCAAAGGAACTGTGCACAAAATACTCGAAGAAAGTGGAATCCAAACCAGAAAGGAAGACAGAATGCATCGAGGAATGGACAATTCAACGGTCCACCCATGAAATATCCAAATACAAATTATTCAAAACCTGAGAATTATGCAGCTCAAGGAGCTAGACCAAAAAATAACATGTGAAAACTGCGTGTACACAAATCATTCCACTAATGAATGCAGAAAGCCTAAAATCTGTGCGGTTTGCAAAAAGAAATGTAGCCTAATGCTTGGAAATTATTACCTTTTGGTTGTTCTTAAAACTTTAATGTTATATGGTATTAAAGAATCACAGATAAATTTGGAATGAAAATGTCCTCTGATGCCAAAAGTGTTGAGAAGAGGATTCATTTAATTTCATTTATGATATTTTTCGAAGTCATATTTAATCATCAAGTAGAGAATGTCGGAGCTCGGAAAAGGGACGGAAGAGTTTGTGATACCATTCTATGTCATGTAATACATACATACATACATACATACATACATACATACATACATACATACATACATACATACATACATACATACATACATACATACATACATATAGTAGAAAATGTTGAAGTACAAACAAGGGTTGAGTTTGTGACATTTTTTAATCATAATTAAAAAAAAAAATAACATTCTCAATATTACTAAAATATAACAAAGGTCTATTGCAGAGTCTTCACTCTCTTTCTCTCTCTCTCTCTCTCTCTCTCTCTCTCTCTCTCTCTCTCTCTTGTCTTCTACGTTTACATCTTTTCAAAGGAAAGAAAGAAAAAACTGAAAAATGTCTTGTAACTTATGGCTGCACCCAATCGTCCCCCCCCCCCGTCACTCATAACACCTCACCCTACCCCCTCCCCCTTAAGGCGTTACTTAGTTTTTGAACGCGGGGCCACCCCCTAAAAACGATAAATATCTGCAAGAAACAGACAGACGAACATTGTAGCGAACTGGCAAACACCCTCTCGGATAGGGGCTAGTGCTACTTTGTGGCCCCCCTCCCCCTCCCCATCCCCCTTTCTCCCTCCAACAACAACAACAGCAACATCACTACAAATTGAGGAATGGCAACTCGACCCAAATACCGCCATTGGCGGTAATGGCACAAAACCACAGGCTCTGGTCAACCCAACAAGTTGTTCGTGGTCTACTGCAGGTTGGGGGAATGTTTCAAGCAACTGTGAAAGTGTGGGCCCAGTTCTAAAGCCAAGTAGCCTTGCCTCGAAATGTCGTGCCTCACTTCTTCTAACACTAAATGTCGTCTGACAGGTCCCTCGAATGAAATTGCCAAATCACAAAGCCCGACAACTTTAGGACATGAATCTTAAAAGTGGGTACACACATGCGAACCGAACCTTGTATTGTAACCGATTCTTGTAACAAAAACGCAAGTGTGGACGCTTCCTCGAACCCGAGCCCCGAGGCTCCGTTCGCCCTCCGTCCCGGCAATTGTCGGTTTTTGGGCCCCGAATCAAAGGGAGGTCTCTTTCCACGTTACGCGGTGTGTGGACGGGACCTGTATTGCACGTGTATCAACAGAGGTTGCTGAACTTGTTTGTCTGCCATGGCTGATCGGAGTGAGGAAGAGGTCCTTCTTGGAATCTCATGTCAGCAAGTAATTCCCGACCACTGTATTCTACCCTTCTAGAATATAACCTTGATTGCCACCATCTTCTTTTATTTCGCTTCATCTTCGTTAAATAATGTATATAAATATATATAGGCGGCAGCTGCTACAGTACTTGCATGGTGGCCATCGTGGGTAAACAACCCGGACAGAGACAGACTGATGATCGCAGTGGATTGCAATGAAGTTATATACGTGCTTCACGTGGTTACGGTTCGTCCTCAACATTTTGACACCTTGTAACCGTATATGCGTAACTCAGTTACACATACAAGGTTCGGCTCTCATTGAAGGAGGAAGGAAGGATAGAATAAGGAAGGAAGAAGGAAAGAATAAGGAAGAAGGAAAGAATAAGGAAGGAAGAAGGAAAAAATAAGGAAGGGCGGGAGGAAGGAAGAAGGAGGAAAGAATAAGGAAGGACGGGAGGAAGGAAGAAGGAAGGAAGGAGGAAAGAATAAGGAAGGACGGGAGGAAGAAAGAAGGAAGGAAGGAAGGAGCGCCAGTCACCAAAACTTGACTCAAACTGAGGAGGCAAGATGTTCGGCTAACACTAACAAGTCTTGTTCTGCGCTTCAGTGAAATTCCCGACAAACACCCACTCACATTTTGGGCAAGTTTGAATCACTTCCACTTCTTAGGGTCAAAAGCAACTTCACCAAACCGTGCCTTCACCCAGTCAGCAACCCGTCCCCCCCCCCCCCGATGCCAAGACAAACGATGCACTGATAACAAAGCTGCTATATTGCATGAAAACGAAGGAGGCTAAATAGACTTACCATCGAGCTCATACTGAAAGAAGAAGCAGCAGCAGCCATCCCTCTTCTGCGCTTCCCAAAAGCCTTTGGCCTCCGGTCGTTGTTCACCAAACTCCCGGAGCAAGCCACGGTCGAGGTAGTACTGGCCGGGCCCGGGATTCGGGATGGGGGGCGGGGTGGGGGCAGCCAGAGTGTCGCACATAGCCACTTGACGTGTTTGTGTCATGTAGTGAGTAGCGTTACTTAACGCGAAATACCGAGTAATTTTAGTGTTTCATCATAAGTAAACTTTAAAGTTCACATGGACAACCCCCCCCCCCCCCGCCCCCGCACCCGCACCTTCCGATGGCACAGGTCGCAGGGCACCAATTGTCTGGCAACAAACATCAGTCGTGTTCAATACACGTCCCACGCGATAAGCCACCACGACGTCCCGTTTGGCACAGCAAAAGAGAGAGAGAGAGAGAGAGAGAGAGAGAGAGAGAGAGAGAGAGAGAGAGAGAGAGAGACGTACGAGACCTTCAGTCAGTGGTTCCACTTAGGGTAATTACCCTAATTTAGGGTAATCAGACTTCTCTTAGAGTAAAGGAAATTGTGGGGGATGTAGGGTAGTGTGGGGTCGCCTAGTAAATGCTCTGCCTGTCTTTCCCACTGTTTCCACGCTGTGGCGACGTGCTGCCGCAGCACCACGCAGCTCCAGTTAGGTGTCTTGTCTTCCTCCTCCTCTTCGTCTTCTCCTTTTCCTTCTCCTTCTCCTTCTTCTCCTTCTCCTTCTCCCCTCTCGGTCGGATCAGCATTGCAATATTGTATTGTGCAGCTACGGTGAGAGTTTCATATATATATATATAATATATATATATATATATATATATATATATATATATATATATATATATATATATATATATATATATATATATATATATATATATATATATATATATATATATATATATATATATATATATATATATATATATATATATATATATATATATATATATTTTTTTAGGAAAAGTTTTTACATAAATCTCATGGGGCCAAACATGAGCAACAGTAATTTAGGAAACATTGATCCAACAAGGGTTTTGGAGTCATAGCTCCTACGGATTTTGCCGAGATTTGGCGATACCGGTGCAGCTGAAACTGCAAATCAAAAGCAATAGTGTACTGGGTCGTTTAGTCAACGGCGTAGCTGGCATTCCATCAGTGGGGGCATATACAGTAGTAGGTGGGGCCAAAGAAAATGACAGAGCTAATATACGAATTCTGTAATCAGGAAAATAGACTATTCTCGAATGTATATATCCACGTGAATGAAGGAATAATAATAGTTGAGTATTAATCATTGGTAAACCTTTATTTGAAATGACAGCTCAATTTTCGATTAATTTTCGACTCTTACCATACGCAAATGTATCAAATACCGTAACGTAAATTTCCTCGCAACCTTCTACTCAACACGAGCCTCATTTCTGTGATCAAGCCTTATTTTTCAAACTATAGTATAGTAATAATATCCTTGTCATGTAAATAGCCTATATGAAAACGGTGCATATCACCAACAGCACCAAAGACTGATGACCCTCCAAAATCTCTTCAAAATTTCAACCTGTGCATTTATTCCCTTTATTCATCTCCTCTCCTGGAAAGTAGCAAATTGCGTTGCACGTTGCCTATTCAAAGCTGTAACTATAATTTCAGTCACTTCATACAGAAGTTGATAGCATTAAGCTGGATCAAAATATCATGAACAAACGCCATTTATGTTGGAAACCTATAACCATAATTCTGCTTTTGATCACCAAAGGGTTCAAGTTTAGCTACAAAGGGAATTTCAACGGGGGCGGGGGCTGCATCTTACTCGGGGAGGGAGGGCGATCCTCCCATGGCGCCCTAATAAGCGACGTCACTGCCTATAGTGTAAAGAATGTTTTGACAAATAAACCAAATTAAGAATAAAAAAAATGCGCTGTAGCAGAACACACTTCAAAAATTACGAGGTCTCTCTCTCTCTCTCTCTCTCTCTCTCTCTCTCTCTCTCTCTCTCTCTCTCTCTCTCTCTCCACATTATTCAGATGATGATTCGCTGAAACTAACTGTGCCTACTTTGAGAAGATCGGGAGTTTTCTTTAGAATAAAAATGTTTTTTTAAGATTCGTTTAGGTTCGGATGTGTTAGGACAGTAACTTCTTTTCAAGCACTTTCCAATAGTGAGTAGGGGAGAGCGGTGATGATTCGGACAGTGGGATGGTCCGGACAGTACAATTTCGGGAAGACGTCAGATCCCAGGGACCCTCAGCTCCGAGAAATCCGTGAAATCGCGAGACTAAGCCGCAGTGTTGCCAAAGCGCGGATGGAGAAACGACCAAAAGTGCGGAGAGAGAAGATTCGAGGGGAGTCATCATTGAATGCAGAGCTGAGGAGGTCTGCATTCCTCACGTATGCGGTGCTGTAATGTTGGTCCTCATATATATTTATGCTTTTAAAACGTTTTTCCATTAATAAAAACTAATTAAAATTATAACTGTTTCATTAACCACATTACACATATTTAATATTTTTTTAAAATACTAATATTTTTGAGAAACGAGCCATTTTCACTATAATAGTCTCGAGTATTTACGCGCCAATACCAGATCATACGATAGAAGTCAATTAAGAAGAATCGATTGTGACAACAGCAGATCATATGACATAGCCCAAACGTGATGTCCTACAATACATTCATTCTTTAGGTCCAGCAATCTTCAATTTGTCTTCGTAATTATATATATAGGTTAGTAAAGTTTGGTTAATTTGTGAATTAATTTTAATGTGAAAACTGACTTACATTATTGTAAGCTTATTCATGTTTAATGAGTTTTTTTTTTTTTACAAAACAACTGCAAATCTGAATTAGGTAATTGCATTAGTTGAAGTGATTCATTCGGACGAGAAGCGGTGTTTTCAACGTGGTACAGCTGATTATAACATTGCTTGGCAACTCGACACCACCCGGTGCGGACTGCTGAGTTATAGCCGATTCACTTAAGGTAGATTCTTGGGCCTACGAGACGGTTGTTTGGCAGCCTCTGATTGGCTGGTACTGGGAGGTATGCAGCTCGCTCACAGTTTCATTTTAAAGTCTGTAGCTCAGAAAACTTGCAAATGTTTATATTTCTTCATTTATCTCAAGTTTTACACAAGATAGGAAAGTTTTGGTCATACCATAGGATTCGGTATTAATTGTACAACTAAATCGTGATTTCCTGAAACCAGTAAGATAAAACACAAAGGAATTACAAGGAGTAAAAGTGAAGAGAGAAGCATTTCATTCTTTATACCTGTTTTTACATATCGTCGGATTTTGCATCATGCATTGGTGCGATCAAGATAAAATAAAACTTGTGTTTTCATACAATAAATTCAGCCTGAATACGCTGGTGCTTTCAGATTTTAAGTGCGTGTGATATGTGAAGAGAAAATGAAGAATATGACGTATTATGTTGCATCTGTTCTTTACTTAGTTTGGCAGTAGTGCCGAGAGACGGTGATCTGCAAACAGCGAGAGCTTTGAGGTGCCGTAGACAGTTGCCAATTAGCGATATGAGAAGTTTGCAGTTTCGACAATATTTACCGTATTATTATGTCATTGCATTTTCTGTACATAAATGCATAGAATTCACATTATGATTGTCGAACTTTGTCACTCCAATATCATATTTGTCCGTATGTCTGGGCATATCTGATAAGAAAAAATGAATAATCATATGGATGCATCTGGGTGTGTTGGCTTCAATTTAGTCTAGATGAGAAATTTGCATACTGTAGGCTACATGATAAATAACAGGCTAAATAATTATGATTTCATTATTACGGCCGCTTGCTTCTCTGGTCAATAACACGAAAAGCTGATGGTTGTTATATGTTCATTCAATGAATGAAAGTACATCTTTTTATTTCTTACCATAAAATCTATTGGCAATGTAACGAAAATAAAATTCTGTCATTTTCATTACTTGTTTGAGCTGCTCTTGTAATGGGAAAATTATTCCTTTAAATATTATTGATTTGTTTAGGAATTGATTCATCATCCTCCTCTAATATCTTTACACTACTGTTGTAAGAGTGATTGTGATTATAAAGTGTTTTCATTTTTGTTGTGGACATCGAGTGCATAGCAGTGTAGCCAGTCCCTTGTGTTGTTTTTCTTTCGCTCTGAATGTGGGAGCGCTGTCCTGAATCTTTCGTCTGCATATTGGTAACACTAAAGAAACGTGTAAGGGACGAGAACGCTGTTGGTGTGAAAAGGACGTCAAGCGGTCCACCCTTCATTTTGGCTATTTTACCAAATTATTAATACAAGTTATTATCTATCCCTTGGGTAAGCTTTAAAGTCATAATATTACCGTTAGTTCATTAGTTGGAACAGATCATTATGAAAGAACAGTAGCAGACGAAGTTTTCATATTGCAGAGTTGTTGCATGCCCAGTCAAACGTGATTGCAACGCCTTAACGTCAAAATTTTTGTACTTATTTACTTCACATTCATTAGTTGTCGTATATTTTGCTGAGTTAGTTTGAATTGTAACTCCATTTTGATAGGGTTTAAAACGTTAGGAAAAGATAGTTATAAGTATTTTGTTTGTATAAAGTTTTGTAGATACCAGTGCCTAAAGATGCCAAAAATGGCCGTCCGACAGGGCATCTTGGGTTTACCTAATTCCCTTATGAGAAGTTTCACAACTGATCATTATCTTAGACTAGGCTTACAGTAATTTAAAATCCTACCAGACTAATTTGGTTGAATGAGGAATTATGACAAATTTTAATCAAAGAGCTTGGACCAGAAAAAGTTCATGAAAACTTGAATTACAGGGGACAATACAACACTTAACACCCAAAACTAATAACACTAACACCCATAATGTAACCTAGTCAAAAATCAGCCAAGTAAACCGTTCTCATAGTGTATCACCTAACGATTTCTGAAGAGGCCTACCCTAGACTATATCCTGAAAAGGCACCATAGCCTAGTTTTACCTCATTTTAGTTTAAATGTTTCCCAGAAAAACACAGGTGTCTTATCCATTGAAATGTTGTGTCAAACATTTACCCTGTGTGGTAATATCAAATGATTTACACAACCAAATCCACACCTGATCCATCATCATTTTAACTCCTGTTGTCAAAACCCAATTCCCATAGTATGTAGTCAACATACTGTTTTTGAATCTTTCAATGGAAACAGTTATTTTTGTTGTTTTAATAATACCAATCCATTGTTTTATTCAATAAAATTAAATAAAGTAGAAATTCCTCAGAATGTACCAGTGTCCTAAAGAATATGAAATTGATGTAGTCCAGGAGTTCTCAAGACTTTCTGAACTCAAGTCCGGGAGACTTGACTGAGAAATTTGGCAGACTTAATGACTTTTTTTAACAAAACGAGTCATACACTTTTCTTCAGCTCAGATGAAAGGAGAATCAGAACTGGCAATGGCCCCAGCTGAACCGGATATCACCTTCTTAACAGCAGCATTAGTAAAACAGGGTAATAATGTATCTTGGGATGAGATTAAGAAACTTATGAAGAAGCAGTTTATTGGCTCAGCCACTCTGTTACAGGCATGGCAAGAGATTACTGCCATGACTTACTGTTTTGATGAACCTCCTAGTTCATTTATTAATAAATTAGTGTAAAATCTCAGCTTTAATGTTTGGAAATTCCCCAATGATCAATTCCAACATCAGATAAATTCCTGTGAAGACAAAAATGTTTATAATTTTTGAGTTCACAGGCCCAAATGCAAACTAATTGATTTCTTAGTCCATATTCCGTTGGAAAATTTCATGACATTGGCTGAAGAAGAATATTATAGGGCTCAAGGAATGAATAGTAGTAATGGGAATAGAGTCTTGCCAATTTCAGGCACTTCAATCTTGGCAGTCATCAACCCCAGTAACAGGTGTTCAACAGGTAAGGAAATACAAAAGAAGTGAGCTAGATAATTTAAGAAAGAAGCAGTGAAGAGTTAAATAAAAACCTGGAGAAAGTAAACATGAAGAAACAAAAGAGTAATAGTAAATATTGTGCCTTTTGCAGAGTGACTGACCATAATCTGTCTGATTGTCCTCTTGATCCTCCCAAGGGAATTTGTTTGATTGTTTCCAACAAAATAGTAGGAGAGGTCATGTAGGATGTCCAGGAAAAGTTTTGGTACAAGCTGACTAGGAGTCTGGCACAAAATGAGCTCCTAGTAACAGTCTGGTGGTTAATGATAACATGATTGAAGCTTTAGTTGATACAGGTAGCTGTGCCAGTATAGTTAAGAAATCCTTTGTGGAAAGCTTAGGTTTGAAGCCTGCCAAGATGAGAAATTTACCAAGGTTAAAGGGAGTCACCCAGGCAGTTGTACCAGTACTAGGATCTGTTTATTTAGATGTTCATAGTGGCACTAGAGTTGTTACTCACTTATTTTTTTGATTGTGCCAGACAACTTGTTAGATACAGAAATTCTATTGGGCTTAGATTTGCTTGGGGTTGCTCTAGACTATATCTAACATGGGATCGTATAAAGGGTATAGTAATTTGGGATAATATTACATATCATCATGTGCGGCTTCTTAAACTGAGACCTTCCACAAGGAGAATTAGGAATCTCAAAACTATTCAGCCATTAAGCCTTGGAGTAGATGAGATAAAATTAAAGAAAAATATTATCCTACCTCCCTCTGCTGCAGGTATTTATGCTGTGTCTGTAAATGAAATAAAAGATACAATACTGAATATACCTCAGAATTAAAGGCCAATGGTGGTTTGATAGGCTTTAATATGTCCCTGAACTCCCTTGAAATTTCCTATTTCACTCTCCACTGTGAAAACTTAAAGATTTTCCTTGACCAGATTCTTTAATTGGGCCTGCTGTTCATCATCTAAATGTGACCAATCTTGCTGTGCAATCAAATTTTCCAGCTTTTTCTCTCTAGTGCATCCTTGTTCTGGTACAACACGCATGCTTTCAGGGTTCAGCTCATTCCTAATTTTAATCTTTCGACATGTGGGAGCTATTGAAATGATGTCCCTTTCGTCAGTCTTATTGTAGGTACCTATCAGTGTTCCTATTTTCAAATTGACTACACCCTTTGTACTATTTATGAGAGGTATATACCTCTCATAAATAGTACAAAGAAATAGTCAAGTTGAAAATAGGAAGGACAGGTTACCCTAATGGAAGGCAGGTAGCCTAGCTGGAGCACTTGAACCACCCACTGATCTGCACCTCTGTCTCTCCATTCCTCCCAAAAGAGGCTGAGTCTGGCCCCCACCAGTGCATGGAGGACAGGATTCTTACTTACTGGCAGGACGACCTTAATGCTTGGAGGAGAACTTGTGACCCTGGGTTGGAGCGGGACCTTGAGTAAGGTTTGGGCCTGGAGTTACCTATATATTATGAAACAGATGTCTGTTAAGAGGAGATACCACCTTGGTCGAAGGAGCGGGAGCAGGCCTCGGTTTGTTGGAAGACACTGACAGGATGTGTGATGACGCCCTCTTGTCCATGGCTGAAAGGACGCCTTTTACTGTTTGATTCTGGGAAAAGGCCCTCCTTGTCAAACGCTAATTCAATTAGAGCAAGAAACACAACTTCTGCGAAGAAGTCACAGACTTAGATAAGAAAGAGCACCAAGTCTCCCTCTTCTTCAGAGTGGCCATGGCGAAGAGGGAGGAAAGTTTAACACTGCCATCATGGATAGCAATGTCGGTGCAGGAAAGGAATCCTGTGATTCTCTCCAAGACGTCTTCATGTGACATTAGCCTGCTCCACCTGCCCCAAAATAGCTCCCACTGACCAATCGAGAAAGCTGACAATCTCTAGGAGCTTGTAGAGGTTTTTGGAAAAATGTTCTACATCCAGGGCAGAAAAGAAGGTCTTGGCCACCTAAAGGAGATCAGGTAACTCTTGTCAAAACCCTCCACAAGGGAGCCAAAGTCCCATTCATTTTGCTGAAATTGCAGAGCCCAGTGAAGAAGTTCCTGTGCTGTAATAATTTTGCCTCCTTTTCGACAGCTTTGAAGGAGGGTATTCAGTAAATACTGACGATTTACCTCAGGATCTCATAGCTTCCAAAGCCAAGCCTCTACTTCTTTTTAATGCTTTCTTGGAGGCGGTGGAGGACTCTGCAGACCACCTTTTCTAGTTTCTCTTCCAGCAGAATAGACTCCTGATGAAGGAGGATGAAGCCAAAGGAGCCGAACGGATTCCTGTGTAGGAGGGGTAGGAAGGGGCCCCTTGGGGTGAGGCCGAAACTCTCTGGAGGGGCTAGGCATCTTGGCTGCCCTAGGTGACCTGGGAGGGCAGCGTGTGAAATGTAACTTTTTGATCGAACCCCACCCTGAGTAACAAATACAGGGCTAAAATGTCCTTTTCTTAAAGAGTTTAGTAACCCTAGAGTAGATAATTATCTGAAGATTGCCTCTTTACGGGTCGAGAGGCATGATCCCACTTGCAATGACGAGGAGGGGGGAGGATCTTGAAGAGCTGGAAGATGAAGAGACTGAAGATGAACTGCTGCTACTCTCCCCTGAAGAACTTAAACTTAGGTAGTGCTGCTTCGATGATGACCGTCTTGGAAGATCCTGGAGACACTATCCTGTGATGTCGGCAGGGGAAAGATCAAATGGCGAAGATCGAGCTAGATAATGGAAGAAACACTTTTTAAATAAAAAAACTGGAGAAAGTAAACATGAAGAAACAAAAGAGTAACAGTAAATATTGTGCCTTTACGAGAGTGACGACCAGAATCTGTCAAGATTGTCTACTTACACCACCAGGTTTGATAAGGCTTTCCTGTGCCTTAGTAGGAGAGCCTGCTCGGATGTCCAGGCACAGTAATTTAAAATGACCTTTTCGCCAGCGCCTGGACTGTCTTCTAGCCTCAGAAGGCGAGCGGGACAGCTGCCTTTGCTCAAAACAGTCAGAAAAATGAGCAGACTCACCTGAAACACGATCACGAACAACAACATTGTTATCACTAACACTGACGTCATCACTGTTTAACGTTCGGACTATGGCACTAGGGTTGTTAAACTTAAGACCGACTCCATGAAAACTTGTTCATTTACAGAAATTCCATTTGATTTCTAAAAGCACGATTTGATTTATCAGCCTCGAGGCTGGGCTTGGCTTTAGGAAAACATACTGGGAAGCTGGTGAAGAAGAGGGGGGATATATAAGGGGGAAAATGCAGCGGTAGAGGAGGGGGTAGGAGAGGAGGGAGGAACACCCAAAGTAGATGACGCCATTATGCCACCAGCGAAGAAGATAGCCTAAGCTTAAAGAAAAAAGCTTTCCTGTCCCTATCCTGCACCATTTTTACTGATGAAATGAAATGAAAGTTTGCCAAAACTCCTGACTCCATTCCATACACTCACTACATGTGTTCTCCTGGGAACACTCACTGACCCCTCAGGATGCCATATACACAAAGAATGGTACAAAGGGTGTAGTTTGACCAGTTTGGAAATAGCACAAATTCCCTGCAATAAACTCTGGATCCAGAGAAACTGGAATCATACAGTAGCTACCAAATTCACAAAGCTTGAAATTAGCTAGATTAATAAACAGGATATTGAGTACTTCACCAGGAGATATGCCAGAAAGAAACACAATTTGGTTCTGCAGGAAACCAAACAGTTTGACAGACGGACAGGCCCAGATGCGTTCATAATAGTCAGATTGAAACTGACCTGGGACAGTGGGTAGGTCGCCTTCAAGGGACACACCCCCACCGGCATCCGTTGGTGATTCCGCCAATTATATCAGCGTTCCAAACAAAGTTTGAAATTTTATATCTGGACGATGTCGAATTTTAAGAGATAAAAGCTTTCCACAGTGTTTTGGTAAGTCATTATAATGAAACAGACAATTTTCAAAGAATGTGCTTGGACTATCGAAAAGTCAATACCCACCTTCAAACTGACATCCATTCTTTGCCTAGGTTAGAAGAGTTAGTTGAGCCAGCATCAGGGAATCAATTTTATGCTTCATTGGACATAAAAGACGCTTATTATCAGGTAGAATTAGATGAAGATAGTAGAGATCTGACAACGTTTAGTGATGGAGTCTCCTTATATAGGTTTAAGAGGTTACCGTTTGGTTTGAGTTGCAGCCCAGCTATATTTTCAAGGGTAATAGGTAATATCTTGGCTCCATTACTAAAAAAAGGGATACATAAAGAATCATTTAGATGATATTGTAGTATGGGCACCCAGCTTGGAAGAATTAATTGAGAGATTAGAAGAGCTGTTCAAATTATTTAGTGAAAAGGGTGTGAAATTAAACATCAAAGAAGTGTCAGTTTGCGCAAAAGGGATAAAATTTCTTGGCCATATAATATCCAGAGAAGGATGCAAGCCTTGTCCTGACAACATAAGTACCATCAGAGATATGAGAATGAAAGCTCCTACTAATGTCAAAGAAACTAGGAGGTTTTTAGGAATGTGTGGATTTTATCGCAAGCACATACAAAATTTTGCTAAAGTTGCTGTCTCTTTAACCAATCTCTTAAGAATGAAAGAGCCATTTGCATGGACACCAGAGTGTCAGTCTAGTTTTGAGCAGTTGAAACAGCTGCTTATGACAGCTCCATTGCTCATAAAAGCAGACATGACAAGACCTTTTCAGTTATTCACAGATGCTAGTCTGGATCATGTAGGTGCACTGCTGATGCAGGAGAGTGATGGCCTTTTGAAACCTGTTGGATACTTTTCAAAGAAATTGAAGCCTGTAGAACAGAGATATTCTACTACTGATAGGGAAGCCTTGGCTATAGTGTTAGAATGTAGGCGGTTTCATCATTTTCTTTGGGGTACCATGTTTACAATCCACACAGACCATCAACCTCTTGTGTCGGTATTCAAAAGAAAGACAAAGTCACCTAGGATGAATAGATGGATTATTGAAATGCAGGATTATCGCTTCAAAGTTGCGTATAGGCCAGGAAAGCACAATGAGATAGCAGATCAGTTAAGTAGGCCAGTTAGGGCAATCTTTCACAATAATCAAGACAATTATCTAGGGTTGAGTAAGGAAGGATACAAGGCTAAGCAGGTAGGTGAAACAAGATGGGGTGAATTGATTGCATACTTAGAAGGAGGAAAGTTGCCTAGGAAGAAGTTTCCCAGAGCGTTCATCCATCAGTTTATGCTGTATGAAGGCTTGTTATATCTGAGTGCTGACAAGCATGACAATAGTATTCAGTTAAGACTTGTGGTACCGCAGGAGCTTAGGAAAGCTGCTTTGAAGTTTGGTCAAGAGTCTGTTGCTAGTCATTTAGGAAGAAGGAAAACTATTGATGCTCTGGAGACTTATTTCTATTGGCCTTCACTTAGATCTGATGTGGTTAAGTTTGTTAAAGAATGCATTACATGTCAGGTTCGTAAAGACAGTCCATCCTTACAGCAGAAATTCCAAGAACTCCCACCAGTACATAAACCCTTGGAACGTATCAGTATTGATTTGACAGATATGTCTGGTGCAAATGGGTACCGTTATGTTCTTACAGTGATTGATCATTATTCACGCTTTGTGAAGTTTTACCCACTGAGGAATAAGACTACAGAAGTGGTCAGTAAGAATTTCCAGAAATATTTAAATGATTTCGGAATTCCAGGGTGTGTAATTCTTGACAATGGTGCTGAATTGAATTCACATCACAACAGTTTAGAGATCTTTGCCAAAAGCACAACATAAACACTGGTTTCATCACACCATACCATCCTGAAGGTAACAGCATATCAGAAAGAATGCATAGGACTATGAAGACCCTGTTGAATGTCATGTGTCAGGGTCATCCTTATCAGTGGCCAACCTATTTAGGCGAGACCCAACGGGTCCTTAATTATGCTGTCCACGCAACAACAGGTGAACAGTCACATTATGTCTTCTTTAGCAGGAGACCTGCTAGACAAATAATAACTACATTGCCATCAATTGATGATGAAGTGAGTGATTCTGATATCGCCAAAGTTCATGAGATAATCAAATGAGACTCAAATACATTTTTAAGGTACTAACCGAAAGCGAGTCGAAAATTAAATGTTACTAGTCTGGGTCGAGACCAAATACCTGGTACTAGAAGTTTAAATGTTAAGTGGCTCGACCCTATAGATGGATTGTGCCAGATGGATCCACTTATGTGTTGAAAAATTTGTTTGATGATACAATCGTAGAACGAGCTGCTAATAAACTAAAGCCATTCCATGGTGATGAAGAATGGTTAGTTAACATGAAAGAGCACTCTGAAAATGTGCCTGATATAGTAACTGAAGGAGTTCGTACAAGAGGTGCCAGGAATATTGTGCCTCCCTCATGTCTCATTGAAGAGATATAGACTTTGTGTGGTGATGTACATGGACTTTTGCTGAGGGGAGAGACTTTGTTTTCCCCCAGTGTAGTAGAGACTCATGTTTTCTAATGTTGGTAATGATGTACAGTACTGTAATTTTGTACTTTTTGTGTGTTCTCTTTTTACTTAGTTTAAGGTTGATGAGTATATTTTTTTTTTCTGTTCACAATGGCCAGTAATGTGAAAACTTTATAGTTTTGAGGTTGTAACAAAAAGAAATAATGTAAAACATTTTGTACAAGATTTCACATAGTGCCCTGGTTGGGAGTGCAATTGTGGTCTTATGGGTCTTGTCTTATAGGAAAATGTCAGAGTTTTGCTCTTGTAGTACTGGTTTGGTACATCTTAGAGGATAGAGTACACCACTTTCCAAACCCCTTTGAGATTCAAGTTTAGAGTCGTTTCTAGCCAAGAGCTCTGGTGAGTTTGATAATCATTAGGACGCCTAAATAGGAGTAAATTTTGTCCTCATATGTGGAGAACTCTTTTGTTGCAGAGTGATGTGACATCCTGTGTAAGTGGAGTCAATCCAACCCCAGTATTAGGCTAGACAAAGCTATTAGGAAAGCTGTATTGAATGCACACCTATAGGGTAGTGTCCCCATTTAGTACTCAAGTATATCCTTGTTTTATGTTGTTGCAAGAGCCCTTTAGTCTCTAGTTGAGATCGTTGCTTGTTTCTACTGTACAAGACCTGTTTTCCACAGTCGCAGACCCATCTAAGGAGCTGTTTGGTTCCATTAGGAAAAGTTGTCCTTGATATTAGAGTGGACATGAATCAATTCTTCCCCGAGGGGGAAAGCTTTGTAATGGGAAAAATATGCCTTTAATTATTTAGTGATTTATTTAGGAATTGATTCATCACTACTTTTGTAAGAGTGATTGTGACTATAAAATGTTTTCATTTTTGTTGTGGACATCGAATGCATAGCAGTGTAGCCAGTCCCTTGTTTTGGTTTTCTTTCACTCTGAGTATGGGAGTGCTGTCCTGAATCTTTCGTCTGCATATTGGTAACACTAAAGAAACGTGTAAGGGACGAGAACGCTGTTGGTGTGAAAAGGACGTCAAGCGGTCCACCCTTCATTTTGGCTATTTTACCAAATTATTAATACAAGTTATTATCTATCCCTTGCAAGGTAAGCTTTTAAAGTCATAATATTACCGTTAGTTCATTAGTTGGAACAGATCATTATGAAAGAACAGTAGCAGACGAAGTTTTAAGTGCAGAGTTGTTGCATGCCCAGTCAAACGTGATTGCAACGCCTTAACGTGAAAATTTTTGTAGTGAAATATTCTTCACATTCATTAGTTGTCGTGATATTTTGCTGTGTTAGTTTGAATTGTAACTTGCCATTTGATAGGGTTGTAAAACGTTAGGAAAAGATAGTTATAAGTATTTTGTTTGTGTAAAGTTTTTGTAGATACCAGTGCCTAAAGGGTGCCACAAAATGGCCGTCCGACAGGGCATCTTGGGTTTACCCCTACCTCCCTCATGGAAGTTTCCACTGCTGGTCATGATCTTAGACTAGGCTATACAGTAATTTAAGAAGGCCTACCCTAGACTAATCCTGTTTGAATGAGGAATTATGACTATTTTTATTACAAATAGCTTAGGCTATATACATAAAAGTTCATGAAAACTTAATTACATAGGACTTAGCCTATACCCTCATTAAACTAACCTAACTTGTGGCCTATTGTAACCTAGTCAAAAATCAGCCATGTAAACTTAGCATAGGGTATCCTTAACGATTTCTGAAGAGGCCTAGCCTAGACTATATCCTGTTAAAAGGCACCATAGCCTAGTTTTACCTCATTTTAGTTTAAGTGTTTCTCAGAAATCTTTCAGGTAGTCTTATCCATTGACATATGTTGTGTACAAACATTTAGTACTGTGTGGAGTAGGGTATCAAATGATTTACACCTTACTGTAAATTAATTAATTCCAGGGCTGCTCCATGTTTGATACTTATCCTATTATGAAGGAAAAGCAATTCCCATAGTATGTAGTTGATATATTTTTTTTTGAGGTCTCTCAATATAAAGAGTTATTTTTGTCGCTGTAAAATACTCACTTGTATTGTTTTCTTGAAATAAAAATTAAGTAAAAGGAATATTTCCAGGGACCTAGTTCAGGAGTCCTGAAGAGTATGTAAATTGGATCTAGTCCAGGAGTTCTGAAGACTATGTAAATTAACCAAGTCCGGGAGACTAGACCTGGGAGAAATTTGGCATGATGTAATGAGTAATAAAGAAACAAACTGAGTACCAGGGATTTTCTTCAGCACCATCGTACCTTACCACTAAAATGGAAATCAGCACTTCAATTGCTTCCCAGTGGGAAGACATCACCTGGCCTCATCAGTAATAAGACCCATACACCCAAGAAATATCATGTAATAGCAGGTAGGACAGGCCTACCCTAATTCCCAGGCAGCGTAAACGTCAGTAGTCTTCATACCCACCGTGTCAACTATGACACATTACTATTCTCCGACCCCTGTCTCCAGGCAAGAAGACTGACAACAGTGCATCTTTATAGTAGTATTGTTGTTCTCTCTTATCTTGTATATCTTAATGTCTTGGTGGGGGAAGAATTCTCCCGTGACACTCTTACACCAGAACATTTATTCCTCTATATGCATGTTATATTTGATAATTGTGCAGACCTGTTATTTATCATGTAGCCTACAGTATGCAAATTTCTCACCTAGCCTAAATTGAAGCCAACACATCCAGATGCATCCATATTATTATTCATTTTTTCTTATCAGAGTGTTCAGACATACGGACATAATTATATGATACTGGAGTGAAAAAGTTTGACGTTCATAATGGGAATTAAATGCCTTTAATTACAGAAAATGTAATGACATAATAATACGGTAAATATTGTCGAAACTATTAACTTCTCATATTGCTAATTGGCAACTGTCAACGGCGCCTCGACTTTGCAGATCACCGTCTCTCGGTTTCTACTGCCAAACTGAGTCAAGAACGGATGCAACATAATAAGACATATTTTTCATTTTCTCTTCACATATCACATGCATTTAAAATCTGAAAGCACCAGCGTATTCAGGGTGAATTTGTTATATGAAAACACAAGTTTTATTTTATCTTGATCGCATCAATGATGCAAAATCCGACATGTAAAAACAGGTATAAAGAATGGAATGCTTCTCTCTTCACTTTTACTGTTGTAATTCCTTTGTGTTTCATCTTATTGATTTCAGGAAATCATATTTAGTTGTACAATTAATACCAAATCCTATGCTATGACCAGAACTTTCCTATCTTGTGTAAAACGTGAGATAAATGAAGAAATATAAACATATTGCAAGTTTTCTGAGCTACAAACGTTAAAATGAAACGGTGAGCAAGCTGCATACTTCCTAGTACCAGCCAATCAGAGGCCGCCAAACAAACGTCTCTTAGGCCCAAGAAGCTACCTTTTGTGAATCGGCTATAGTTTCTCGGTGATGTGCGGACTTTGCGGCAACCCTATGTGAGAGTTTGTTTACCATTGACAATTGGACTTTGGTTGAGAGATAACGTTTGCTTTACTAGTATAGGAGTTAATATTTTGTGGTTTATCTCATTTCCTGTGTAATTTTTTGCTTTTGAATCATAAGCTGCGGTGTAGTGAATATGATACAGGAGTTGATTATCCGTTTTGGGTGTGAATTAGTACTGTATGTGTGATAAGGTATTCCGCTAGAATATACCCATCTTTGTTTGTTTGTAGAGACTGAGTGAAAACGCAGTCAGAAAAGTTGTTTTTGCATCTTCACAATTGTTCATGGATATGCAATGTGATATTTGTCTTGGGAAGAACAAAGTTTCTTTTGTAGGATTTAGACAAACTCCATAGCGGGTTTTCTTGTATTCTAAAAAAGGTTCTTTTTACAGCAGAATACAATGGTCTATAGAGGATGGCTTCCCATGTTGCTCTCTATCTAAGCTTTCATACTTTTTACATAGCAAGACTATGATTCACACACACACGAACACACACACATGACCTCGTTCCAAGAATTCTCACGGCTTACGTGACAGCCTTCATCTCCGACCAAAAAGAGGACGCTGAGTTTATGCGGACGTATGCTGATATATGCTGACACAGTGTCTCTAAAACACTACACAGGTATTTACTGATGACGTTCGCGTCTGGTTTGACCAAACTGTGATTTCACAACAGCACTCTTCTCATGTGCAATAGTGATATATATACATAGTCCTAAATTCACTAAGATTCCATTTTTTCTTTATCATGTCATACTGAAATATGACATTTGCTCGGCCACGTAAAACACAATAGGAACGAAACCACCAAAACAGGCATTCACTAGCTAAGCATAACTCCTCAGAAAGCAAAAGAAAATTATACGCTTTCAAAAAGCATCATACTCACATTGTGAATGAAGACATATTCATATAGTAAATATTGAAAAAGCAAATATTGAAATATGTTTCACAGTCGTGTACATAAGTTACATGAATATGTAAGCAAAGCGAAAAAGTTATATAACTCCAATATTGATTATACTGATAATGCTAATGAATAACAGATACATAAATCATATATAGATAATGCATGTAAAGCAATCCGGATACGTAGTAAAAATATTTGTGCACAAGTTACATGAATACACTTGCAAAGATGGGGATTGAAATCAATGCCTAAAAATGTATCCAAAACAGTAATAATCGTACGATGAGGTTATTTAAAGTAGATAATTATATAAATCAAATAGTTATCCTGATAGACTAATCAGCATGGACAACCAGATTATTAAATGCAAATGTTGATTGATCAACATGCCACTACACGTAAATATTGATACATATGTAGTATAGGTTATTAAAGAAATAAATGTAGCCATTATATAAGAGTATAGTTAATATGTTATCACCAGAAATGTTCATCCCTTCCTCACATTTATTACCACCGTAACAGAAACCTTTTCAGTCTTTCTCTGTGTAGTCGGGTTTTAATGAAAAAATGGCCAGTAATTCCATTATTGAACCCGGAACACCCATTGACTCAAATCTAATGGGGACCTACGAGTATCAGCAGATTTCGCAATGGTCTCCTTCAGTCCTTGTGCTTTTTTCCAAAACGTTACGCTGACGATTACGCCTACGGATCCCAGCAACATACCAACGGCAATTAACGCGTAGAGGAGAAGAAAGTCGTGGTGATCAGAAGAACGGCTCACAGGAGATAGCAGGTCCAATGATGCAATAGCGTTTTCGACGGGCCTACTGTAGGGAATTGTCAGACCCTGTAGCCTGGTGTTACCCCACGATGTGTTGATGAAGAAATTACGCCCACGGATGATCGTGACCATAGCTCGGATGAAGAGTGACGACGTTGTTGCAATGCAGCCATCATTAACGACGAACATGTGTCCCGATGCCCTAGTACCATCTGGGCAAGTGACGATGTATGGTTCCACAGAGAAGACGAATGACGTGCCATTTAAGAGCCTGTGACGAAACTGATTGTCATGATACCTGACTAAACCAGCCAAACAATGTTCACGTGTATGGGGAGAGGTTCTGTTAAGTACCAAGTCCAATTCGCATGAATCCAAGGACATATAAGATACATTCCTGAATTCAAACAAATCGATCCTGCATACCACATTATCCATAACATCATAGCAATCATTTAACAGTGCTTGGTCTTTGACTACCGTAAAAGTTTCCTCATTGGCGGAAACCAATACTAGAGCTGACAGGTTATTAATAATAGGTGTCGAGACGTTAGATACATACGTGGGAAAAGGCGAAATCTTATACGCTTTCCACGCGTCTGATGGGTTAAAAGGAATGTCGATTACGATCTTATCAAGGTCAACTTTAACTGTGATCAAGCTGTAATAAAATTCAACCTTATGAAAAGCTACTACTGGAACATAGCACATTCTATCATGAGCATTACTGATAATTTGAGTAAGATCTTTAATTGGTAACAAATGAGGAGACAACACGCCTTTAGCAGCAAGTGTTATAGCTTCCACGTAATCTTTTGATTTTTCGATAAAGCTTGAAACTCTCGAGTATACATGATCAATTTTAGCATGATAATACATCAAAGTTGCTAATAAAACTTGAGCCTGTAAGAGGTTTTGATAAAGTGTTTGAAAACTACTCCGGCTAACATCTATTAAATCCTACAATGGATCTGACAAACTAGACGTCGGGGTCAAAATATGGAAAGGTGACCTAGCAGGTATCCCGTAAACAGCTTCATGGGGAGACATACGGATTGAAGTATGATAATTGTTATTTAGGGTACTGGACACAGTGGGTATTGCAATATCCCAGTTTGGGTCCATACCGCCTATGTTTACGCACAGTATGTCTAACACCTTTCTATTAACACGTTCGACCAAACCATTAGATTCAGGATGGTAGATCATCGTATTGATTTTTTTTATTTGCAGAATCTCACACAATGAGTTAAGGAAGTGATTATTGAATTCTCCTCCCGAATCGGAGATTATCATATTTGGGATCCCATGTCTGCATATATAGCACTCATAAAACTTCCTAGCACACTCAATGGCTGTTTTACTTTTTAATGGTATTAGTTCAGTATACCGTGTAAGGGCGTCTATTATAACCAAGAGGTTTTTATTCCCTCGGTCTGTCTCGTAAAAACCTGTCAATAAATCAAAGTGTACCCTTTCAAAAGGTTTGCTAGGCACAGGATAAGTCCCGAGACCTACAGGATTCTTAGTATGGCCCTTATGACGGAAACATATATCACAGTTTTTAATATATGTCCTAATATCTTTTAACATAGTAGACCAGTAAAATTATGACTTGGCCTTTTGAGAGGTTATTCCGAACCCAGGATGACCATGCAGAGGATGGTTGTGAAGCCACTTCAGAACGGTAGGGATTAAAGTGATTGGTACAACCACCTGGTCGTTAGTTAACTGTGTTGAACTCCTGGTTCTCCTAGCCACAGATCGGCATAGAATATTATCCTTAATCAAGAAATATTGGTTAGTATATTTCACATATTCCTTATCATCTGGTTTCCTATTTAATGCATCTATTATTACGCTTAATTTCTGATCTTTCATTTGTTCTTGACGTACTGAATCTAGATTCCACTCTATATCTGTAATATTCTCTGTTGTTTGGGCTAAAGATTGACCATTTTCGATAGCAATTTTCATGGCTTGCGAAGGAATTGGAATTTCTTCTAGATCAGCGAAGGGTAATGATTGAGTTGGTACTGGGTTACGAGATAACGCATCTGCTATTACGTTTGTTTTACCGGGTAAATATCCAATTTTAGCTCCAAAGTCTTGGATAATCATATGCCACCTAGTTCTTTTAGGACTATGATTGAAACCTTTAAAAAAGTCAGTAAGGGGCTTATTATCAGTTAGAACCTTGACACTGTACCCATAGATTATATATTTAAAATGTACCAACGGGTTAGCTATCGCTAAACATTCTTTATCTATTACTGCATATTTCTTCTCTGACGTTTTTAGTTTGCGAGGATAAAAAGCAATGGGAAAAAACTTGTTGTCATGCCATTGGAGTAACACACCTCCTACTCCTTGATCTGATGCGTCGGTTGCAATAATAAATTCTTCAGTAAAATCAGGAAACTTTAGAATAGGAGCAGAACTAATTTTCTCTTTGTGTGTCAAAAGCGATTTGATGTTGGGATTCCCATTTAAAAGTCACGTCCTTCCTTATGAGATCAGTTAAAGGAGTTGCTATTACTGAATAATCTCGGATAAACCGACGATAATAACCCGAAACCCCGAGAAATTGCTGTATGGCTTTAACATTAGTAGGAACGGGAAATTTACTAATAGCAGAGATTTTATCATGGACTACTTTAAGACCTTGCCGAGATACCATGAAACCCAAATAGACTAATTCGTCTTTAAAAAACTCACATTTAGAAATTTTTACTTTTAGATGATGTTCTCTTAACCTTTGAAGGACTATTTCTAGTTTACTTAAATGCTCCTCCAAGGTGTTGGAAAATATAACTAAATCATCCATATAAGCATGGAGAATATTCCCTAGTAAATCTCCGAACACTATATTGATCATTCTAGTGAACGTAATAGGGGCACAACGTAGCCCAAATGGCATACGTAGGCATTCATAGTGACCTCTAGCTGTACTAAAAGCAGTGTACGGTGTACTGTCCTTAGCTAAGGGAATCTGGTGAAAGCCTTTAAGTAAGTCCAAGGAAGTAAAAAATTTATTCTGTCCTAATAGAGATAAAATATCATCTGTACAAGGTACTGGGAAACGATCAGGGATAGTTTGGTCGTTAAGCTTGCGAAAGTAAACACAAATCCTCCAGGTTTTATCCTTTTTTGGTACTACTATCAAGGGCAAATTATAAGGGCTGTTAGATTTCTTAATAACCCCCTCTTTTAACATTTTATCTACCTCTACATTGATTTCATTCAGAAATTTGGCCGGAAGACGATATGAAGGTACATAAATGACTTGGTCCTTATCCTTTAAACGAATTTGATGTTCGATGACTTCCGTTTTGCCTAAAGCTCCAGTACTAGTAGAAAAAACATCACTATATTTGGATAGAAGTTCAAAAAATTTCTTGCTTATATCCCTATCTAAGATGTCTGCTTCGATTTTGCCTTTAATTACCTTTAAAAGAGATTCATCTGTTGCTGATTCAGTGGAGTTAATTTCAGCAACTGTAAGGATTCGATGTTTATATGCTTCGATATTGACAATATGCTGATTTTCATGTATTATTAAAGCAGCATTTAAGTGATTAAAAACTTCAATGTTAACCCGATGATCAGAATTTACTGTGCACAACGCTTGCGTGACTGAAAGCCCATTGATTTTTAAAGTATCAGGAAGAATTAAAACCTCTGAGCCTGGCAATTTTCTTTTAACCTTGTTCCGTGAGATACGATGGTGTGTCTGGCTCAATGGTTTGTGTGAACGCAGCAATGACGGGTGCCTGAGAGTTATGTTGGGGGGCTGTAACAATATCATCACTTACGAGACAGGTGACTGGTTCTTCTATGTACGTTATTTTCTCACTGACTGTCTCCTTCTGATCCAAAACAGATTTCAACATGTGTGAAGACCGATAGAATTTCCCTTTTATAAACACTCCGTGTTTTGCGGGTGTCAAAATTACGTTATGTAATGACATTGATGGATAACCCATAATAACTACTGGGTACATACTAATATTACTAATAATAATAAAGGTGTCCGTGAAAGTACGTTGCCCCAACCTGTATTGTATTTGAGATGTACCCACTACATCTAATTCATTATTACCTATTCCTGACAAACAAACATTGGAGCGTTCGATAGGAAATTTTGAAAATAACAGGTGATGAGTACGTAAATCCATTATGTTACGTGGACTACCTGAATCAAAAAACAAGGTGAAATGTTTATGTTCTAAGCTAACTGCATGCAAAGTTGGCCTAACTTCTTCTGAGCCAATAATAGCGTGTATTTTGCAAAAATCTACGGGACTGTGCTCTGCATGTTTGGGAGACTACCTCAATTTCTGGAAAATTCTTGTCTTCACACATATCTTGGAGAACATTAAATTTATTATCTGATTCAAAAAGTGATGATAACCCAATATCACTCTCCTCCCCCTTTAAGCTGGCTACGTGGTGTTTGTCTGACCGCCGGCATTCTGAAAATTCACTGACGCCTGGTTGTTTTGAACTGCTGAGCTTGAAGTTGACTTTCCCGAGGAACGATTTGAATGTATTTGTTTCTGACCTACATTATTGTTCTGCTTGAATTGTTTGTTCTTTCCCCCATGGTATTGTTGCCTCTTAGCGTCATTACTAGCACTTTGAATGTTTGTGTTACTGTTTGGATTCTTTTTTCTAGCATTGCACTGACTATACTTGTGATTTGAACTGTTATGGATTGAACAATAGTGTGTCCTACACTCATTTATCATGTGTCCTGGATGCTTGCAATTAAAGCAAATGACTGCTGATGGATTATTAGTGACTAAGTTAACCTGTTGCGGTGATGAAGACGTATGATTTTTGTTTTCTTGCTTTGTAAAAGCCTGAACTAGAGAAGGATTGAGATCTGTACACTTGGACAAGTGTTTCCGAATTTGTCTATAGATATCTAATTCTGTGCTATCTGATGTTAATTGCTCATCAAAACACTTAACCAAAGGTTCAGGTAACATCGCTGTTATAAGTGTCAAATAAAACAATCTGCAAAGAGATTTGGAACTGAGATGCATATTACGATTGACCCAACTTGAGCCATCAACTTGTCCGTTATACTCTTCGAGCCCATCTCCTATCAGAGCTGCCCTGTCCACCACACTGAGATTAGTCATAAATGCGACTTTTATTATGTTGCGTAAAGCAAGAACTTCATCCAATGCATCCTCACTCCCATAAATGGAGCGCAGCTTGGTTTTGAAATCATCCCAAGTGACTGTTTCCTTAAAAGATATTCCCCCTAAGTACGCACCTGCGTCTCCTTTAGCATAATCTATGAAACTCTTTGCCTCCTGTAATTGTAAAGACTGATCGGTAATGGACTTTGCCGTGAGGTGTACCTCTACAGACGAAATCCAAGACTCAACACCTTGTGGCAAAAATCCATTAACACGACCTGCGAATGGTACAATTGCCGATCTAGCATTAACTACCGTAACTACAGGATTCTGTGGGGAAGCTGGGTTGGTGGGGTCGCTCCCACCTGGGGTTGGAGGAGTCATTTTCCTATTAAGTTTCCTAGCCGCACGCCTACTCTCTAAGTGATCTTGAGACCTATATGAATAAACACGGCCGCTACGTAACCTCATATATCTATACCAGGAACGCAAGTAAATACCAACCGAGATTCATATATTCATTAAAAAATAACATCACCTATGAAAAATGCATCATAAAATACAATATCAATGAGTAATAAATGCACTTCCTGAAAAAGAACAGAGTTAACCACATGTCAAGCGTAAAAAATAAGAGCACAAAAGAATAATAAAAAAAATGAGGTATCGGGAACCGCTACTTCTGCAAGGCAAAGGTATTAATCTACGGCGCCGCTCACCTTATATCAGCAACCTGCCACTCGAGACCCCAATCACTGGAATACGAGAATACTAACTGTTATAGATAATGGCTGTACTTAGCTTTTTATTGGATTCTCGTAAGTAGGTCGACGAAGTTCCTCTGCCGTCCGACTTCCGTCTGTCTAGATACACGTCATCGGAGGGGCCCTATTGTGGATGTTGAATTTTCTTATGTTGTCGAATGTTGATTGTAGAAACTTCCAAGGAACGTTGTGGAGTGTTGATTGTGCAATGTTGCGGTGTTTGAGACGTGTCGCGTAGATTTGTGGAGATTTCTCTCTCTCTCTCTCTCTCGTCCTCTCTCTCTGCCGTGCGTTGGGAAAGATGTATTTTGAAGGTCAGATGTCTTCCTTGCTTTCTCGTTGTTGATTGTTTTCCTTCCTCTTCCAAGACGTTTTGATGCACCGAATCGTTCGTCCGACTGTGACTATGTTGTTGATGAAGATGACGTATGTCTATGGTTGTTTAGGCATCTTGCCTAATCGGAGTTTCCGTTCCACAAATGTAGACGCAATGTAGGGGCGCTGCCAGAAATCTCGTATGTCGCTGCCACCAGTGTGATAGGGGCGCTGCCACAGATGTCGAATGTCGCTGCCACCAGTGTGATAGGGTATTCCGCCAGAATATACCCATCTTTGTTTGTTTGTAGAGACTGAGTTAAAACGCAGTCAGAAAAGTTGTTTTTGCATCTTCACAATTCTTCATGGATGTGCAATGTGATATTTGTCTTGGGAAGAACAAAGTTTCTTTTGTAGGATTTAGACAAACTCCATAGCAGGTTTTCTTGTATTCTAAAAAAGGTTCTTTTTACAGCAGAATACAATGGTCTACACAGGATGGCTTCCCATGTTGATCTCTATCTAAGCTTTCATACTTTTTACATAGCAAGACTACGATTCACACAAACACGAACACACACATGACCTCGTTCCAAGAATTCTCACGGCTTACGTGACAGCCTTCAGCTCCGACCAAAAAGAGGACGCTGAGTTTATGCGGACGTATGCTGATATATGCTGACACACTGTCTCTCAAACACTACACAGGTATTTACTGATGACGTTCGCGTCTGGTTTGACCAAACTGTGATTTCACAACAGCACTCTTCTCATGTGCAATAGTGATATATATACATAGTCCTAAATTCACTAAGATTCCATTTCTTTCTTTATCATGTCATACTGAAATATGACATATGGTGAAGATGTTGTAGCTATTACCCGCCTGTAATCTCGGACTTGGAGCTGAGGGTGTCATCAAATATGTGGGGGATGATTCGGACACTCTAGGGTAGGGATGTATTTGAGTGATTTTTTGTGTTCGGTTTTCACTCATGGAGAGAATAAATTCCAATATATTTTTTAACTCATGGAGAGAATAAATTCCAATATATTTTGATTATTTAAAAATTTGATAGCAAGGATATTTCAAATTTAGTTTTTGTTTTGAAGGATACAATATTCTTTAAGCCTACTTTAACATTTATTCTCAGCAAACATCGTGGATTTGAGTTACATTTTCTGCCTGCCATTCACCAAGGGAGAGAATAATCTTTCAAGATGATTTTGATTATTAAAAAAAAAAAATTCGTATGGTATTTGTTTCATTTATCATCTGACTTGAAGGTAAATATCATCAGTTATAATAATTGTCCGAATCATCACCATATGGTCCGGACATTTTGGAAGCTTGTATTTGAAGAGAAATAGCTTCAAGTATCGTAATGTATACGACTTGCCATGTTCACTCGTAAATGTAGGATGCTGAGGCTATATATTGACGTGCCAAGAATATCACTGCTCCTTAAACTCTTACTTCTAGACAAAAAAAAAAAAAAAAAGTGTCCGAACCATCACCGCTCAGAATAAACTATGCTCCTTAATGAGCTTCCTTTGAAAAAATAGTCTCTCTGGGTCAACAAAGAGCTTCGAATAGAGTGCGACATGTTTTTGATTTCCAGTTTTGTTGACGAACTATGTGAAACCTTGTGTGAATCCATCTCTATTTTCAATCATTGTTGATGAAATCTCATTCAGATAGAAGCACAAACAAGCAAAAATGTGTGTCATTGTACAATATTTTCTAAATAGATATTTTCGCAGTCTGTTTCTGTATATTATGGAAGTCCATGACAGCAGCCGCAGCAGCAGTCTCTCTGATGCTCTCAAGGAGCGTTTCATATCTAAAAATATTCCTCTGAAAAGCTGTGAAGGGTTTTGTTCAGACACGACAAATGTGAGGATAGGGAAAAGTCATGCAGCAGCTACCCTCCTGAAATCAGTAGTTCCACATTTGGCCATTGTGAAGCGTTCTTGCTACATGATTCACCCATGTGCTTCCCATGCCTGCCCTGCCTCAGATTGCCAAGATATATTGAAGTTCTCTGATGCAACGTCTTCTCTTGTTTTAATCTATGCAGCAAGAGGCAGGATACCAGAGATTTGTGGACACAGGGCCTCACAAAACTCTTGCCTCCGGTCAGACAAGGTGGCTGTCCTCAGAGCCGTGTGTAAAAAGATGGTTTGAACAATGGAATTCTTTACCTTTGTGTTTCACAGAATGAGCACTCTAGGACCCTGCAGATGTGGATGACACAATCGTTGCTGCTCTCAGAAAAGAATCAACTGTTGCTTATTTGGGGTTTTTGACCATAATTTGGGAAAGTTCATTGCTTTCAATGCTCTCTTTCAGACAGATTCTCCAAATTTCTGTAGTCTTTAAAATGAAATGTGTAAATTGATCAGAGGTTTGTGCTCAGATTTTATGGATTCAGCATACGTGAGGCATGCGCAAGTGTCCTCACTAGACCCAGCTAACCCCACGTTCTCTAGTACTTTCTTCCTAGTACTTTTCTTCCCATATATATATATATATATATATATATATATATATATATATATATATATATATATATATATATATATATATATATATATATACATACATATATATACATATACACATATATATATATATATATATATATATATATATATATATATATATATATATATATATATATATAGCTGCATCAAGCACCGTCACTCAGATGAAAGATGAAGGCATTGCAAGTTCAGAAATTGCACAGACTTACAAAAACTGTCAAGCATTTTTGACTGAGGCAGTTTTTCCGATTCAAAAAAGATTTGATTTGAATGACGTAATGTATGATGTGCGAATACTCGCTCTGCATCTTGCCTAAATCCTCCATTCCTGGCCTACTTAGTAAAGACTACCTCAACTTGAAACATTTGAGGGTAAAAAACTCTTAGATAAGGAATGGCGTTCTCATTGTCTGGAAGAGGTTTTATATTCTGCTTGTCTGAAATTTTCAGAATACGAGGAGGAGGAGGAGGAGGAGGAGGAGGAGGAGGAGGAGGAGGAGGAGGAGGAGGAGGAGGAGGGAGGAGGAGGAGGAGGAGGAGGAGGAGGAGGAGGAGGAGGAGGAGGAGGAGGAGGAGGAGGAGGAGGAGGAGGAGGAGGAGGAGGAGGAGGAGGAGGAGGAGGAGGAGGAGGACAGCTTTCCAAGAGAGAAATGTAGCAGGTCGACCATGTTACCCTCATGTAACAGATGCAACATCTACTCTTCTGTTGTTGCAATTTGCAAAGGCCTCTGTGGAGCGTTTCTTCTGTCAGCTGAATCTCACAAAGACATCTCAGAGGTCGTCATTAGAACATGAAACGTTGCGAGGACTGATGCATCATGCCCTATTCATTCAAGGAGTCAAGTTCAGTCTGCACACAGTTTTAATACTGGTGAACATTTACTGAGAGCAATAAATAATGTACAAAGCAATGCAACTTGCTCTGATGTAAGTCAACAAATAATGAGTTGTTCGATTGTGATGACTGTGCAGAGATGGTCCTATTATCCAGTTAGTAGTTCAGTATGCATCTTTTTTCTTTGTCTTTCTTTTCTTTGAAAACTGTAAAGTTAATTTTTACCTTTTGATGTTTTGTGTTTTCTGATAACTTGCAATTTCCTGTGTTTTCATGTCATTTGGAAGTTAGCCTGATTTCTCTCATAGTTGTGCAAACATGGCCAGCCTCTGATAGTTTCAGTTTTTGGGGAATATAAATCTACTTACTGTATTTGATTTTGTTTCAATGCAAATCATGAACGGAATTTTTATCTTTCTTGTTCTTTCATTTGTTCATTTCCGCTGGGCAGAAGAGCGACATTATTATAAGTTTCTCTGCTATACAACTTTTGCCATCAATTATTGTTACAGAAGGTGGCTATTAAATACTTTACCTTCTAAACATGCCTTATATAAGAAAAGAAATGTTGTTTATAAAGAAATATGTACATACAGTATATATAGTCTGTGTGCATTATATATATATATATATATATATATATATATATATATATATATATATATATATATATATATATATATATATATATATATATATATATATATATATATATATATATATATATATATATATATATAATATTTATATATCAGTAAATCAATATGGACTTAGGGTGATTCTGGTTCAAAAACAGACGTCACCTATCGTATTTGGAGAGGCTGGTCCCTTGTGGGCATCTTCAATGGAGGACGGAGGAGTTTTGGTCTGTGGTGAGGGCCCCTCCTTTTTTTCCTGTTTCTCTGTTGCAGGAGGTCAGGAGAGATTTAGCTTGGTGGCTAGATGACAGGAACCTCTTCACAGGATTACCGCTTGGCACTCCCCTCCCGAGATGCTTCTGTTTTCGGATGCATCGACCAAGGGTGGGGCGCACACCTTGGGGAGTTGTTAGTTCCAGGTGTGTGGAACCAGAACAACAGACACCTCCACATCAGTGTCCTGGAACTCAAGGCATTTTTTTCAGCTCTTCAAGAGTTTCAGGACTGCATGATGGGGGACCCCATGGTGTTGATGAGTGACAACACCACGGTGGTGGCATGTCAACAAGCAGGTGAGACTAGTTTCCTTTAAGCTACATGAGTTGGCAGTGCAGGTGCATGAGTGGGCAGTAGCGCACTTGGAGTAGTTGTCATCCAAGTACATTATGGGGTCTCGGAATGTGGTGGCAGACAAGCTCAGTCAGCCAGAGTCAGGTGATGGGGACAGAATGGCTTCTACACTAGGGCATTGCTGAAAGGCTCTTTGATCTATGGGCTCTTCCTATCATAGACCTGTTCATGACCTGGTACAGTAGGAAGTTACTGGTGTTCTGCTCAATTGTGCAGGACCCATGGGCTGCAATGGAGGACATGTTCCAGCACACATGGGACAACCTAGAGGCATGTACGCCTTGCCTCCTTACTGTCTAATTCATCGGATGATCAACAGGGTCATGATCACCCCGAATCTCAGGTTGACTTTGGTGGCTCCCAGGTGGCCACATGCCTAGTGGTATGTGTACCTGCTGGCCCTGTTATTCGAGATCCTGAGAGATTCCCCCGTGGCACAACCTTCTGTGCCAGCCACACATCAAGAAGTATCACCAGGCAGTGGAAGCACTGGCACTTCACGCCTGGAGACTATCCAGCATCTCCTGAAAGCAAGAGGTTTTTCTCAGCACACGCTGAAGGAGATGTCTGGATACCCACGAAAATCCTCTACAGCTGTGTACCAGGGGAAATGGGCTGTCTTCTGTGCTCATCTGGCTTCACTAAGGGGACATTGTTATTATTATTATTATTATTATTATTATTATTATTATTATTATTATTATTATTATTATTATTATTATTATTATTATTACTACTATTAAAATAGTTTAACCAGACCACTGAGCTGACTGTCAGGTCTCATAGGGCTGGCCCGAAGGATAAGAATGACACACCAGGTCTAGGCCAGAGGTGAAGAACGAATTAAAATGAAATTCAAAAATAAACAAGTAAAAAATGCACTGATGTTTCTTTGGCAAAATCGAATTTTCTGTACAGCATATAATGCTGTGTGAAACTCTTAGCCAAGGCCCATGAAACACCCACGGCCCAGTGGTGGCCTGTGCTGTTGGCACCTATAGCGTTGGCAGACGCATAATCATGGCTAACCTTAACCTTAAATAAAATAAAAACTACTGATGCTAGAAGGCCGTAATTTGGTATGTTTGATAATTGGAGGGTGGATGCTCAACATAGCAATTTGCAGCCCTCTAACCTCAGTAGCTCTTAAGATCTTGGGGCGGACAGAAAAAGTGAGGACAGACAGACAAAGCCATCTCAATAGTTTTCTTTTACAGGAAACTAAAACTGCACAAATAGTGCAGCAGATAATTGCATATTTCATAAGAATCGTTCAGATAGTGAAACAAGCATGAAATTTTGCACAAGTGCTCTTTAAAGTTCCCTCTATCAGAAAAGGGCGCTGGCCACGCAAAAATTTAATATGGCGGCCAAATTCCAAGATGGCGGCCAGTATCGACAGATTTTGGCTAATTTTTCACTAGAATGGCATGTATTTGCTTCTAGCAATATGGTAAAGCTCTTCCATACTATTTCTTGTGAATATTATGTTTCTGTAGCTTCCCAGTACAGTTTACCTTTTAAATATGGGGGCTATATGGCTGCCAAGAAAGGTAGAAACAATAATTATAATGAGAAATAATGCCCGTTCAACAATTATCGTTTTAAGCATGGATCTTGGTTTCTGTGGTTTTAGATCCTAATGAGGCCATCTCTTTCGAATAACTCATCAATTTTGAAGGAAAATTAATAAATGTAAAAGAGTGTATGTCTGCACACAACCAGGGCACACTGGTGACATCACTGCTGTGTAACTCAGCATGGGGTTCAGTGCCAGCTAATCCAGCTTTACTAATCCTGTAGTCTTAGACTAGTAGTTGTAGTATAGTTTAGTTTAGTGTCCCAAATGCTTTCTAACAGCCCCAGACCAGCTATAGTTAGATAGCCGCACCTGAATAGACAGGATGTGCCAGCGGGAGAGCCGAGCCAAGGGTATGGGGGCTGTACATGATGGTTCATGTACTTACCCGGATGGTGTACAGATCACACGGGACTTAAATGGCACTGGATGAATGATCGGGCTAGGTGTAGGAGACCGAACCTAGTTGAATCCCATACAGGAATGTGTGCTTTGTTTAAGGTGGTAAAGGATAACCCTCGGCCTTAATCAAAAGTGAAATCATGGCAGAATGTGATGCCAATCCAATATTGAGCAGTAGAAAAACAAACTGGAGTTTGTGTTGTCTTTGTCAGAAGGACAAAAGAGGTGAGCACTTGACATCACCTCCAAGTCATCATGTCCTAGACCATGATGGGTACACAATGCTGGCAAGGAACATTCCCATGTTCAGTGAAATTAATGAAATGCCACTGATAATGGATCCAGCAAGGCTGGATGAAGGTGATGGCATAGAGGCCACTCTCAGGAAAAATGCAGCAAAATACCATGTGAACTGTCACTTGTTGTTTAACAACACTAAACTGGACCGTGCAAGAAAGCGACAATCCAATGACCAGACCAGCAACACTGAGACTAGTCGTGCAAAACTGCGCCCGAACCAGTCATGACAATGAAGTTTGCATTTTCTGTGAGAAAGTGGCACCTGCATCTGATCTCAGACAGGCTAGTACTAAGGGCCTTGACTTGAAATTGCGTGAATGTGCAGAGATACTTAGTGATGGCAAGCTCCTTGCTGTTGACTGGTGGGGATGTCATTGCACAGGAGTTTAAGTATCACCATGCCTGTCTTTGTGCCTCTACAACAGAAAAAGGTCCTACCTGAGGAGCCTTGAGAAAGACCAAGGTAGCACTGAGTCAGAATCAGATGTGTATCCACTAGTTCTGTCAGAACTGATGACATACATTGTTGAAAACAACCTTTGTTCAGATGATCCAGTCACATTTCGGCTGGCAGATATTTGCCACCTCTACCAACAACGTCTGGAACAATTAGGTGTAGAGTCACCAAGTGTAAATTCCACGAGACTCAAAGACAAACTTCTGGCAGAAATTCCAGAACTTGAGGCTCATAAATCTGGCAGAGATGTATTACTTGCATTTCAAAAGGATGTGGGAAAAGCACTTGCTCAATCATCTGATCTTTCAGAGGCAGTTATCATTGCTAAAGCAGCAAATATTCTCAGAAAGTCTATACTTGATCATCAGTCACGGTTTGATGGCACATTTTCTGAGGCTTGTGTACGAAATTCTGTGCCTCCTCTCCTGCTCCAGTTTGTAGGGATGGTTGAGCATGGGGCTGACATCAAGTCACAGTTACGATTTGGAGCATCAAAGTCAGACCAGGCCATTGCACAGCTCATGCAGTTCAACTGCTACTCCTGATACAAAGAGGGAGCAACAACTCATAGACACTCCAAAGACAGAGAAACACCATTCCCAGTCTACATGGGACTCTCAGTCTATGCCAAAACCAGGAAGAGAAACCTGGTTGAAATGCTACATCAGTATGGCCTCAGTATCTCTTATGACAGAGTACTGGAGGTCTCTGCACAGTTAGGAGATGCCACAGTTAGCAAATATGTGGAGGAGGGTGTGGTCTGTCCCCAGTACTGCGAAAAGGGTTGTTCACCACTGCAGTGATGGACAACATCGACCACAACCCATGTGCAACTACTGCCACTACCTCCTTCCATGGAACTAGCATCTCCATATTTCAGCACCCCACCAAGGAGAACACTGGACAGGAAAGACAGCAACTAAAGTTTGCACCTGAGAAAGTGAGGTCAGTGCCTGAATTGCCGGACACATTCACAAACATCTCACCAGCTTCCTTTCAAACAAAGAACCCTGTGCCACCAAACACTGCAATACCAAAGCCACCCACAGATATCTTGGGGCCACAGCTTGCACTGGAGTATCAGTGGCTGAGACAAGGTCATAGTCACCCAGGAAATAGATGATGCAGTGAATCTGACGTGGTCAGCTCATCACGCTTCAATGAAGAGAAGCCCAGAATTTGAAGTAACCATAACTTCATTGCTTCCTCTCCTGCGTGATCAGGCTCATTCTGTTGCTACGATCAAACACGTGATGCAGAAAGTGCAGGATGTCACTGATTTTCTGAACCCTGGCCAGATACCCATAATCACAGCTGATCAGCCAATCTATGCCGTAGCAAAGCAGGTGCAGTGGCAGTGGCCTGATCAGTATGGCGAAGACAAGTATCTGGTAATGTTTGGTGGTCTGCACATTGAGATGGCAGCAATGACATCTCTTGGTACTCTTCTTCATGGCAGTGGTTGGACAGGAGCTCTGGTGGAGGCAGGAGTTGCTTCATCTGGAACTGCAGAATCCTTCCTGTCAGCTGCAAGTGTAACCAGGACACGGCAGATGCACCAGGTTACAGCCTCTAGTTTGTACAAACTCCTGAGGACAGCATACACTGACTACTGTGCTGAGAAAGCAAACAACAATGAGCAGGCATTAGAGTTTGAGGAGTGGTGTGACCTTCGAAGACAGCAGAGTCCACAGTTCCACTTCTGGCACATGGTGTTGTCTATGGAACTTGTGATATTCCTACTGATCAGGTCCTTCCGTGAGGCCAATTTTGTCCTCTACTGCCAGGCATTGCATGAGCTGATACCCTACTTCTTTTCCAACAATAATACAAACTATGCTCGTTGGCTGCCTATTCACCTCAGGGACATGCTTACCCTAGAGAGTTCACACCAGAGTTGCACAAGGAGTTCAAGGCTGGCAACTTTGTTGTGCACAAGACCAGTCGCCAGTTCTCAGCAATGGCTCTTGACCAAGCTCATGAGCAGACCAATGCCTTTATAAAGGCTGATGGCGGACCATTGGGCTGACTGAAGATCCGTCAGCACTCAGAAGATGGATGGTGGCTGGCCCAGAGATCATCCGCTTGGTGTCTGCATACGAAACAGAGGTTCAAAGTAAGGAGTCTAATGAGCAGACAACACACCATGAACAAACACCTCATGCGCAGAAGACATTCTTGGAGACAGTCAGCAAGCTGTCATTGGCTTTGCAACACTTGGGAAGTCCTTTTCAGGAAGAGAGCCAGGATCTGTATTCCATTGACAACAAAGACATTGCCCACCCCAGCTCAGCAGAACTTCTACAGACACACCTTGACAGAGGCCGCACTAAATTTCAAAGTTTTCAGACTCTTTGGCAAACAATGCAGTCTCCTTCTATGAGCCGATAAAGAAGAACAGAACTGACTTCTTCAGGCAAGAAGCTGCTCCTGTAGAACAGTCAAAGCAGAAACTTCTGAAGGAGGATTGCCAGCTTTTTCTCAAAGCTATTTATATCCTGTCAGAGCCGTGAATGTGATCTGCAGGAATTCTTCCAGCATGAGAATCAAACATTCCCAGCTTCCTTAGTGAGGGTGGTAGGCTGTACACATGTCAGAAGTCTCAGCTGACCTCGGTCCTGGAGAGTCATGTTACACTAGAAGACAAAGAACCAAAGACTGATGTCCTCATTGTAGATGGATCAGCTTTGGTCCATGCCTTGCCACCAAAGAAAGGAAAGACCTTTGAGGGCTATGCACTTTGCGACTTCTTGCCTGTGATACAATCCTATAGCAGCAAGTACACATCATCACATCTTGTATTTGATGTATACAATACATCCAGCCTCAAAGCTGAGACCAGGCTCCAACGTGGTCAAGGAGGAAGGCGCAAGGTGACAGACAAGAACACAATTCCATCCAACTGGCGCAATTTCCTAAGACACGATGCCAACAAGACAGAGTTGTTCCAGTTCCTGGCAGACAAAGTTGCCCAGATGTCTGCCACAAATGTTGTCATTGCCACGAAAGGGTCTGCTGTCCTCAGCACTCATGAGGCTAGTCTTCAGGGACTGGAAAAGTGCTCTCATGAGGAAGCTGACACCTGCATCTTTCTCCATGCCAAATATGCCACAGAACATGGAGCCAAGACCATCACGGTTAAAGCAAATGACACAGATGTTCTTGTCGTTGCAGTCAGTGCTTTCTCCACTCTCCACAATCTAGGGCTAGAGAAGCTATGGGTGGCATTTGGCCAAGGCCAGAGCCTGCGCTGGATTGCTGTGCATGACCTGTGCAACTCTCTGGGCCAGGAGAAGGTGAATGGCATGCTCTTCTTCCATGCGTTCACAGGCTGTGATACAGTGTCAGCCTTCCGGGCAAGGGCAAGAAGACCGCCTGGCAGACATGGAACATCTTTCCAGAGGCCTCCACTGTGTTCTCCAAACTGAGTCACTACCCTCTCAGAGTGGAAGAGAGTGACCTGAAGGTCCTGGAGAGGTTTGTCATACTTATGTATGAAAGATCCAGCACTGCTGGCACTGTGGATGAGGCTAGACTTGATATGTTTGCCAGAAAACAAAGGGCATATGAGGCCATTCCACCAACCAGGGAGCTCTCCTCCAACACACCAAGCGTGCTGCGTACCAGGCTGGTTGTGTGTGGGGGCAGGCCACCCAGTGTCAGCCACAGCCAGAGAACCCTGCTGAGTGGGGATGGCAAAAGTTTGGTGAAGCATGGCAAGTCCTCTGGACAACCAACTCGCCCTTAGCCAAGAGTTGCCAACAGCTTACCAAATGTGGATGCAAAGCAGGCTGTCGGGAAAGGTGCAAGTGCTACAAGCTGGGTCTTCCCTGCACAGCTCTGTGCACTTGCAAATGTGAAGTCTAGATAAATATTGCCCTCTCTTCAGTAGATAATCTAGCTTGAGCATCCAACGTGTCATGCTATGCCTACCTTCTTATCCTCGAATTTTTCAAAGGTGTAGGTTGAGAGACCTATACATAGATTGGTTGCGTTTAGTCCGTATTTCTCTTCTTTTCTTTTTATGGTTACAGTCTTAGACACAATGTTGTATGTGACCATACCATTACTATTTCAGTTGAAAATAGCATATTAGTTAAACTGTCTGATCACATGAATATACCATTAAATAAAAACAGTTGGTCTCTATGTCTGCTAGCGCTGTGGATAGAAAAAAACTTTTATGGCAACCATTTTGTACGCCATCTTGGTTACAATTCATTTAGTAAGGGTTTTCAATAAAATGTGTGGTATGGAACATTTTTATAACCTAAAAGTCGAGGTTTAAAAAAAAAAAAACTGGCATATTCCATCCAACAGATGCTCCCAAACCAGTGAATCTCAACATAGATGGCGGCCATTTTGAAAAATAGCCGCCATCTTGGATTTTCAGGTGGCCAGCGCCCTTTTCTAAGAGAGCGTAGTCTTAGGAATGTTTGTGCCAAATTTCATGATTGTTTCACTATCTGAACGATTTTTACAGCAATCTGCTGCACTAAAAGGCATATGCTTTTACACTGGAATACACACACACATTAAATACATTTACTCGTGCTTCCACACACACACACACACACACACAAAAGAATATTAAAATGCAGAATAAGTAACATTTCTAAATTTTATTTTTTTAAATTGATTAAATGCCCTAAGTGCTTTTGTATTTTCATTATTTATTTATTTTTATATTGTATCAATTATATTACAGTTCTTCATTAATATTAAAACTGGAATGACTGAAAAGTAGAAGATTGGACAAAATTTTCCTCACCGATTTACTTCCAGAGTTGATATCGCTGTTGTTTATATTTTGGACAGTCACACAACACATTTTTGACTGTTAACAACACTGCATTCTGGGCATTCGGGAAGAGGGCCATGTGGACTGTTCATTAAGTCCGTGTCAAACGAGTATGGCCTATTCAAAGACGCTTCAGAATTACTTGTTTGTCTCTCCCTCTGATATGATGAACTCCATTTCCCAACACAGGGTTTTATCTGTTTCAGTTTTTTGTTTATAGGTTCCTCATTCCATATATTTTGCCATTTATTTACAATGAATGTTTTTATATATCTTATACAGTCACTAATAGGGATGTTTACACTTGCTCTTGTCATGTGGACTGCTCTTGTCATGTAAATAATGTTAAAGCTTTCACATATAAGGTAATTTAAGACAAGTTATTTAACATAGATACTACATCAGGCAGGTGAACTTTAGGCCTAGTGAATGTAGCCTTTTGCTGACTTGTTAAATTTGAATAGTTAGTTCAGCTTCAGCTGCAGTTATTAAAATAACAACATTAGAAGAGCATTAGAACTATTATATATATATATATATATATATATATATATATATATATATATATATATATATATATATATATATATAAATCATCAACACACATTCACGTGTGGAACAGAAATAAATTTCTGACTCACTGGGCCATACAAGTTGCTCTCAGGTTCCGACTTCTTTTAGACTTGTATGGCCCAGTGGGTAACGCCCTTGCTTTCCACCTGAGAGACCTGGGTTCGATCCCGACGTGAGTCAGAAATTTATTTCTGTTCCACACGTGAATGTGTGTTGATGATTTCTATCTTATTCACTCAGAAGGGATAATTCGAATGAAATGTTGTCCATTGGGTCATTGCTGAGTCGGGAAGTTGGGGAAAACTCGCTGGTATGCAAGCAGTTAGCTTGCCCAGGTAATTCCTTGGGTGCAGTTGCTCTCAGGTTCCGACTTCTTTTAGACTTGTATGGCCTAGTGGGTAACGCCCTTGCTTTCCACCTGAGAGACCTGGGTTCGATCCCGACGTGAGTCAGAAATTTATTTCTGTTCCACACGTGATTGTGTGTTGATGATTTCTATCTTATTCACTCAGAAGGATAATTCAATGAAATGTTGTCCATTGGGTCATTGCTGAGTCGGGAAGTTGGGGAAAACTCGCTGGTATGCAAGCAGTTAGCTTGCCCAGGTAATTCCTTGGGTGCAGTTGCTCTCAGGTTCCGACTTCTTTTAGACTTGTATGGCCCAGTGGGTAACGCCCTTGCTTTCCACCTGAGAGACCTGGGTTCGATCCCGACGTGAGTCAGAAATTTATATATATATATATATATATATATATATATATATATATATATATATATATATATATATATATATATATATATATATATATATATTTTCAGCTGAGCATTCTCTGAGATATTCTGGGCAAGTGGAAAATGCAAAACAGTGCCTACATATTCACGAGTCAGTCCTGAAAAAGGCCAGTCGTCAGTCTCGCTTCCTATGGAGACAAAGGGTATCGTTCCCTGGGTGATGTTCTGGCCATGTCGGAATGTTCCGATAACCGGAAGTCGTCAAGTTCCAGTAGAGCGTTTGTTCGCGAGTTCGCTCTCATGGGCGTGTCATAGGCAGTATGAATTTTCCATTTTCAGTACAGGCTAGATATTTAGGACCTGATTCCCTAGCGAAAAGATCCGCTTTGCTGAAAGACTTTGTGTACTGCCTCTGAGGTGAGACGAGACTTCGTTTTGCGAAAACCCAAATGGGTTTTGATAACTTTGTTTAACGTGTTCTATTCTTTGCACTGTTACCATGCTTTGAATATCTTTTTCCCCATTTATTTTTATTTTCCATGTCTTGATTTTTATTGATTTTTCTTAATTTTGATTTTGCCATGTTTTATTATGTGCATTTCTTTTGTGGTTGGTAACGTGGGAGATATCCCACATTTATTTTTTCCCTGTGCCTATTTTTTAAAAGCTTTGTTTTCCCTTTGTTTCCTCAGATGTATTGAATTAGAGGTCAAGTAAATGAAGGGAAATGTGACTTATAATGCCCTCGGTTGTGTTTGATTGATTTTGACTCTGATGTTGTAGAGACTCATTTAGTGAAAGTTGATAGCACTATGCTATATCTTATTTGGTTATTTTTGGGTACCAATTCTGGAATGTTGATGTTCCCATTTCATTTCTATTTGATTCCAGACCATTTGCCATGTTAGACTACTGAATAAGTTATATTTTTGAAGCGTTGCTTTTGGTTGAAATTCCTTAGTTCAGTTAGTGACTTGGATATCGAGAGAGAGAGAGAGAGAGAGAGAGAGAGAGAGAGAGAGAGAGAGAGAGAGAGAGGGTTGGGTAAGAGGGGCTGTGAGAGCTGAGAGAGAGAATGCACTAACTCAGTTATAACGCTGGCCAATGCTACCCTGATTCCTTCCTAGATGTAAGTTAATTACGTCATTGACCTTATAACAGATGTGGTAAGAGGTTATGACCTTATTTGACCTTGTACAACACATCTATTCAGCACAAGATACGTATATTTGGGAGATTATAAGCAAACTTCATATATGACAAACCAAGCAAGAAAAAGGAGTTTCAGGTTTGGGAAGAAACAATGACATGTCTAGTACTGGGTGTAGCTTCTTCCTTCTCCAAAAGAGACGGAAAACAGGCCCTTAGGAATGAAAAGGTTGTCACTTTTATGAAATACTTTATTTCTTGAAATCTGGGTGAACGTGAGGCTAATGTCTTCTTTCTTTCATATACTGTTACAGGAGCATTGGAATTACTCACCATATTGTTGTTACCTAGTATTCCTGTAGGAGAGTCGTGCCATTAGTGCACCTTGCGCGGTGGACTGTAGGCATTACTAAAGGTTCTCTGTAGCACCCCTTCGGCCCTTAGCTGCAACCCTACCAACTGCCCCCATTCATTCCTTTTACTGTAACTCCGTTCATATTATCTTTCGTACATCTTACTTTCCACCCTTTCCTGACAATTGTTTCACAGTGCAAGTGTGAGGTTTTCCTTCAGTTACACCTTTCAAGCCTCCTTTACCCTTAATTTCTCTTTCAGGGCGCAATGACACCGTAGGTCCCAGCACTTGGCCTTTGGCCCAAATTTTACATTTCAGTTCCAATCCTTGTTTTTGGGGTTAGGAAATCCTTGAAGTTACCTTTTATTGGAGAGAGAGAGAGAGAGAGAGAGAGAGAGAGAGAGAGAGAGAGAGTGATGCCACGAGTGAAGGAACTGGAGTGAACGAACGAAAGCATCTGGCATAACATCAAAGAAAAATCCACATGACAGTTATCCATTTTATAACGATTTTTCCACTCTGTTTTCTTTTTGAGTTTTCTGTAAAAGAAAACAACTATTGTGGAGATGGCTATTTGTCTGTCCGTCCGGTCTTTTTCTGTCCACCCTCAGATCTTAATAACTACTGAGGAGGCTAGAGGGCTGCAAATTGTTATGTTGATCACCCACCCTCCAATCATCAAACATATCAAATACTCCTGTCTGGAAGTTACCTGCTGTGAAATTCTGCAGGTACTTCAATGGAGCAAAGAGGGATAAATCTGATGAGGAAATGAGGGCAATATTTGTAGAGCATGCTTCAGAGCATATGGATACAAGATTTATATTTACCGATGGTTCCAAATCCAATGCTGGTGTTGGTTATGAAGTTTTTAGTGAATCTTTTAACCGAAGAGGTGCGCTTCCTTCAGTTGCTTCAAACTTTACAGCTGAGCTGTATGGCATCTTAGTAGCACTGGAACATATTGCAACACTCCCAGTGTCTAGCTACACAATATTTTGTGACTCTAAAAGTGCTTTAGAGTCCCTGGAAGTCTTCAATACTGATCATCCCTTAGTGATGAAGATCTTGCAGTGGATCTTCCTGCACCATTATAGAGGAAGCATTGTTTCTTTTTGTTGGGTTCCTGCCCATGTAAACATATCAGGAAATGAAAAGGCAGACCAGCTAGCCAAATTAGCAGCACAAATTCTGATACCCAGAAAATGTCCTGTTCCATATCGTGATGCATTCCATATTATATGGAAATCCATCCAGGAATTATGGGCACTTCAGTGGAACAGAGTAGGCCCCAATAAAATGAAAGAAATCACTAGTCAGACACACCCTTGGAAATATGACCTAATGCCAAGGGAGAGGGAGGTTGTATTGTGTAGATTATGTATTGGCCATACACGTTTATCTCACGGCTTTGTGATGAATGGGGAGAATGAGCCCTTCTGTGACGATTGCTTGGTTCCACTGACTGTTAGGCATTTGCTGGTTGAGTGTCCCAGTCTAGTGGAACTTAGGAATCGTTTTTTATCATATATCAGTGAAGCAGGTGGTAATTATAACATGGCAAAACTGTTGGGAGAAAGTATGTGTATTAATAATGTTATCTCTTTTATCAAAGAAGCTGGTCTTCTCAAATATATTTGACAGCCGTGCTGTCTTAGTATATATGTATAATTTTTTTTCTTAAGTTATACTGTTTATCGGATCAAATTTATTAATAGTTCTTTTTAGCAGAATTTTATATATTTATTCATTTATTTATTTTAGCTAGTTTTCTTTTTTGTTTTTTCTTTTTAATAAAATTTATATATTGTTCTGTTTAGCAGAATTTTAATTTTAATTTTTATAACATACTATAAAAGTGAAGAGATCACATTTAGTATTCGGCATCAGTGACCCTGGTAGTTGTGACGCCAGATAACCCACAATTAATCAATCAATCAACCAGCCCTCTGGTCTCCTCAGTAGTTTTTATTTTATTTGAAATTAAGGTTAGCCATGATTGTGCTTCTGGCAACGCTATAGGTGCCAACAACACAGGCCACCACCAGGCCGTGGGTGAAAGTTTCATGGGCCGCGGCTGAGTTTCGTCGGCTGTGGCTGAGAGTTTCATACAGCATTATATGCTGTACAGAAAACTCGTTTGCGCCGAAGAAACTTCAGCGCATTTTTTACTTGTTTTTTCCACTATTTATTTTGAGAGTATATGACCTGGCAACAAGGACAGACGACCCTCTCAGTCTCTGGTTGCACCTTTCTTTCAAGTCTTTCCTCTCGCGTTTTGGGGGTCTTGCATGTTCTTTTGCGAAAACATACCCCTGTATGTGGGACCACCTTGACGTGGTGAGGGGGCTCTTGAACCACAGGAATTTATTCCCGGGTTTGAGTCCACTCTACTGTACTCTACTCAGGTGGCCCTTGGGCCTCTTGGTGGCCCATGGACTCTTGCACCAGACCTCTCCACGTTCCCCTGCTGAGTGCTGCGTCTCTCCAGTTATTTTCAGGATCCTCCTCCACTCCCAATCCTCTTGGATCTCTAAACACATTATCTTTCCATCTCATCCTCGGTCTCCCCACCGGTGTTCTCCATTCCACTGATCCTTCCATAACCACTTTAGGCATTCTGCTCTCTTCCATTCTTGCCACACGTCCAGACCAACGCATCCTCTGCGATCTTACGTAGCCAGTTATTAGCTGTTGTCTGGTTAAATCTCTCATTTCATTGTTGTGCCTTCTCCAAACACCTTCATTTATATCATAAAAGGGACCCGTGATTCTACACAAAATATTATTTTTAAAAGCCAGTAGTCTCTGTTCTTGACATTTAGTCAGTGTCCAGGTCTCACAACCATATAGTACTACTGGCCTGATAATGGTGCTGTAAACTCTTAATTTGGTAGACCTTGTGATGTTTCTGCTCTTTAATGGATGTTGTAGACTGAAAAAGTATCTGTTCCCTGCTGTACTTCTAGCCAGAACCTCTCTCTCTCTCTCTCTCTCTCTCTCTCTCTCTCTCTCTCTCTCTCTCTCTCTCTCTCTCTCTCTCTCTCTCTCTCTCTCATTTCTGGATGTTAACGTACTTCCTAGATATTTAAATTCCCTCATGCTCTCAATATCTCCCATATTTTGTTGTTGCTGATTGTTCCTTGACAACCTCATCATTTTGGTTTTACTTCCACTGATCTCTAGTTCCACTCTGGCAGCAGTTTCTTTGAATGGTATATACTGTACAAACGTTCTATATTTTGTATATCTGTACCTAAGAAATCAACATCTGCAAATTTTGGCACTTGTATCTCCCAAGACGACCCCACCCTCAACTTCCTCGATACTCCACATTATTTTCTCTAAAATTAGATTAAACAACATTTAAGATAGAAAGCATCCCTGTCTCAAACCTGGACACAACTCTTACTATTCCTGTAGCATACTTTTACCAAATTTATAAGCTTTTCTGGTATACCAAATTCCTTCATAACCTTCCCCATTGATGGTCTATGGGTGCTATCGTACGCTTGTTTAAAGTCTACAAAAATCTGTCACACATCTCTATTATACTCCCAGTGTTTTTCCATTAGCTGTCTAATAGTAAAAATCTGGTCAATTGTTGATCTTCCTTTCCTGAATCCACACTGATATTCGCCCAATGCTGTCTCTATGTAGGGTTCTAATGTATCTTTTATAATTTTGGCTAGTACCTTATAGCAGGTTGGCAGAAGTGTAATCCCTCTATAATTGGCACAGTCTAACTTATCTCCCTTTTTATGTACCAGGATAATGTTGCCGTTTCCCATATTGCTGGCTTCTCTTCTGTTCTCCAGATCATTATTAGAAGCTCAAAGATCTTTGAGTGTAACATCTCGCCGCCATTCTTAAGGAGCTCTGCTGGTATGTTATCTAAACCAGGTGCCTTATTATTCTTCAGGCTATTGATTGCTTTCTTCACATCTATCAGCGTTGGTTCCTCCACTCTCAAGTCTGGTGCCTGCATATGTAGGATTTACTGGGTCATCTCTATTTAACAGCTCACAGAACAGTTCTTCCACATCTCCAGTACTTTGTCCATTGGCATCTTTCACTATTCTGCCTCTTGCTTGGTATCCATTCTTTATTTTCCTGATACACCTTATCCTACCATTTCTCATGTTTCTGTCCATGTCCTCCAGTTCCTTATTTAATGCACCTCTCTTCTTTCTTCTGTTTATTGTCGTTGCCGCCCTTCTTTTCTCCCTGAAATTCTCTCCTAGTGCCTGACTATTCCTGTTCTGCAAGAATTCTATTCTTGTTTGTTTTCTTTCATCCGCCATTCTTCTGCAATCATCATCAAACCAATGTTCGTTACGTGTGCTCTCCATGTACCCGACGATTTCCTCAGCTGCTTTTTTAACAATTTGTTCGGTCTCCACATTTTCCCTGGAGTCCTATTTCTTCATCTTCATTTAGCAGTTGTAAAACATCAAATCTGTTTCTAATTTCTATTTGGTATTCCATCTTACATGTGTTATGTTTGAGCTCATCAGTGTTAAATTTTTCTTTGCTTTCATTCCTACTAATCCTTTTCATATTCAACTTGATCTTGACTCTGGCAATCACTAAGTTATGGTCTGAATCACATTCAGCTCCTCTGAAATTATGCACATCCATCAATGAACCTCTGAATTTGTGATCCATTTGATTTCTTGTAATTCCTTCAGGTGAATTCCACATGTGCTTGTGAATTTCTTGATGGGGAAATATTGTGCCACCTACAACCATCTCATTGGAGTTGGCAAATGAAGTAAGCCTTATTCCATTCTCACTGCTAACCTCATGGGCTCGAGTGCATCTACTTCATGTCCAGTCTTAGCATTAAAGTCACCCAGTACTACTATTACATCATGCTTTAGTGTTTGTACTACAGCCTCCTGGAGCTTTTTGTAAAAATCATCTTTCTCGCCATCAGTTTAAGCCATTTACTCTGTACTCTGATTTTTGCTAATCTTTCACTCAGTGGCATAAAGCTTTCAACCACTCTATACACTTTATCTGTCAGACAAAAGCCTGGTCACGCCACCACTGTGGATAACATCATCTCTGCCACTATATAAGACTGTATAACCATCTATCTTACACTCACCATTTCCAGTCCATCTTGTCTCCTGCAGAGCAGTTATATCTAACTGATACTTCTTGACTTCACTGATGAGTGTTTGAACATACCCTGCTCTGTATAGACTAAGTACATGCCAAGTGCCTACTTTCAGTGGTGTTTTCCATTTCAATAGTCCATTTCTTGCATTGTCGTCAACATAGGATCCGTCTGTATTAGGTCTGCTGTAAGCTTCTGTAACAATATGCTTTTTACAAGGCAGGGGTGTTAACCCTACACTCAACCCTCCTCGTTTACCTGGGCTTGGGACTGGCATGTTAGGTAATACTCCCATGGCAGAGTTTGGGTTTGAGTCCAAGGGTCTCGTATATTTTGTATATTTCTTCGGACTAATTTTGTGGAATTTTCCACTTTTTGTAAAATTTATTGGACCTAATAAATACGAAAAGATATCATAGCTGGGATTGGGTTTACATCTGAAGCTAAGTAGTGAGAACTGTGGTAGGATCATCAACTATATACCTGATAATGTTTAGACCTGAGAGTTATCAGATTGATATTTCAAGGGTGGAACTATTCTTTAGGGCTGGGCCATGGATTCCAGGGGGATCTGGTTCTGGGGATAGGACTCTCAGCTTTCTATCCGGTTTGCCCATAATATGATTGGGGTGGGGATGATTATATCCTTGTAATACTCTCGGTCCTAGCAAGCAGGTTTGGCTTATACTTGGGCTACTGTAGTCATGTTGTGCCATCCCCTGTGGGGTAGGGTAAGGAGCAGACATTTGGGAGTCAGTTCTCACTTGTGCCATTGGTGGAAAAATAAACTCCATGAAAGGTCAATGATGTCTTTTTAAGGATTTCAGGTTTATTTTTTGTATATACAGCATAATTTTAAACTTTATGATAAGTAAAAATAAAGATTCAAGTAGCCCTGGGCCCTTTGATGGCACTGACTCGGCACAGTTGACGACCGCTGAAACCTCCTCTGACATCCTTTGTCTAGAAAAATCTAACCCTGTGCTCCAGTTCAGAGCAAACCCCCCAAAAATTAAATATCATTTTGACCTAACCTTGACTCACTTCGACTCTCTCTTTGGAAACAGAATGGAAAATTTCAGCCCTAAAGTTAGAAACTACCTATTAAACTGACATTCAACGGCAGAAATGTCGTTTAGACACATAAGAGAAAAGACGTGGCTTATAGAAGCTACAACAAGAGTCAGTCTGAGGAGTATACGTCTACAACAACAATAGATAACAAATATAAGAATTAAAAAACATGACACTATGAATAGCATTCACGAGAATTCTTCCTGAGAATAGTGACGGACCAATCGAAAAGAGTATTCTCTTGGACTTTCTTAAAAAGAGTCCAAGATCGCGAGGTATATAATATATCGAGCAAACCAAAAAATATGCAAATGTTAAAAATCGCAAAAATAAAATTTGAGAGTCAAGTTCTACCTCAAAAAATAATAGTTTTAGGTCAAAACGGAGCAATAAGGCCCTATGTCCCAAAGGCACTGCAGTGTCAGAACTGTAGTAAATGTGGACATGCAAAGAAATATTGTCGAAGCGAACCTGTATGTGCGTATTGTGGATCTGAAGAACATGCCACACAATGGAATTGCAGTGAACCAAAGTGTGTAAACAGTGGGCAGAATCATCACGCAAGACCCAAAGAATGCATGCATTACATATACAATACGGAAAGAAAGAGCAGGGGTGTCTATAATAGAGGCTAAATTAGAACTGAAAGTGAGAGGAATTCAAGATCCTGCTAAGAAACTTACAAATGCCTCGATACCAAGAGCTGATAATGAAACAAAAATACATACAGATAGAAGTAACAAAACGCAGGAAAATAAATCTCAAGAAGAAATTAATGATATACAGAAAAAACTAAAATGGTAAGGAATCAAGAAGCAGGTACAAAGGATATGGGTAACATTTATTAAATTCATTTGAAATGTTAATGGAAATAGGAACACAAGATGATACTACTACAGAGGAAACTTGTGAAGGACCGGAAATTAAAGATAAAAAGAGACTTGGAGAGAACACCACCCAAAACTAAAAACCAACTATTATTAGAGAAACAGCAGTGAAACCAAAGACAAAGGAAATGAAGAAAGAACAAAAGCAAGCTAAGAATAATATACCATTATCTCCTAAAATAATAGTAAAACCTATGGATACAGATATCCAAAACACTGAAGAAATGGAAGAGAACCATGCCATAGATAGTAATGATTATGTCAAGGGAGAAGAGATTACTCCATCACCGACAATTTGTACAAGAAGAGCAAATGAAACAAGAAATATGGATGTAATGACTGTTTTGTTGAATTGTGCAACAATAACAAAAACATAAAAAAAGATGCTTTAACAAACATTATAAGAAAATTCATGAAATATAAAAAAAGAAACCACGGATTTGAGTTCCCATGAAAAAGGTTGCATGTGCATTGACCACTTAGCATATTATAAAGAAAAACAAATGAATGTCGTGAGTAAATTATTAGAAAAGATTCAAGTTGATAATATAGTGAAAGAAAGCAAAACTAGACTTCTATAACATATGTTTATCCTTCTCCCGACTTCTTCCATAACCAAAACCCTAAATCTCAGAGCACAAGAAACAACCGTCATCCCTGTTCACTGAAGTCCTCCTAGGAATGTCAGTTCCCATCTCCTAACTCTCTCTCTCTCTCTCTCTCTCTCTCTCTCTCTCTCTCTCTCTCTCTCTCTCTCTCTCAAATTAAACCAACGCTAGACGACACTCATGTTCTACCAAAATACAGTTTTATTCCCAAACTTAACGTGACAAACAAAAGCAAAATTAAAGAAGAGGTCAAAGACTGTCCTTAACTTCTGGCAAAAAAAAAAATAAAATAAAATAAAATAAAATAAAATAAAACATATGAAAAATCACACTCTCGGACTGGTAAATACATTGACACCAATCATTTACATACTATAAAAAATAAAGTCAAAGTCTATAATGACTGAAGTCATAGTTATATGTCAGAAATTCCCTTAAAATTTGATCAACAAATCCATCTGAAATAAGAGGTCACCTCTAAAATAAAGCACAAAGACATAGAAATGCATAAACTGGAGAATTCCCATGTTACCAAAATGACCCAACACATCCCAGATGTTATAGATGGTAAGTATGCAAGACAGTGAAAAGGGAAAAATATTCATTAATAAAATGCCAATGAAACCAACAGAGTACACAATTAACTCTTTGTTCAATCGGGCATTTTAAAATGAAAAGATCACTTCTCACCTTTACTGGCAAAAGCCTAGCGCCCTCACCAGGCAGGACGTTCACCAATTCAAGTTACTGCCCGAACAATTCATCTGTGCTCGAGATTCAAATATATCACACTTCAATGGCCCCCTTTTGAGCGGACTTATGCACACACTCATAATTCTAGAAGATTCTCCCGCCACCCCCTCATGACGTGGAGATCCTGTGCCACGATGCAGGTCAACAGGGTCAACACTCGTGCCTACGTGAGGCACCTAGATTTCCAAGACCCAAATTCCTTTAGCTCACCATGAGAACTACAGTTTAAAAAACAGCCTGGTATATGCTGACACAATTGTTCATCTCGCCCCAAGATTTCTTAAACACGCTAACACTGCCACACATTCCATCAAGGATAATTTGATATACATTTCAATGCTCCATAACTATATACTACTTGTTCTACAGGAGCTGTCAGCACATAATATTTTCAATAGCTATTCTATTCTATGGAACGTAAATGGTCTACAGATCAAATTACACCTAGGAGATTACAAAGATTACTAAAAGAATACAAACCAATGCTGTTATGACGAAGTACCTGTAAACTTTACTGATCTGCAAATATTGAGTATTAGAATACGAATAAAAAACAATAATTAATTTATAATTTATACAACCCACCTAATAAAAATTACGACATTGATAAACTTAAAGAATGATTTAACAATGCCAAAGAACCTACATTAATAGTAGGTGATTTTAATGCTCACAACCCAATATGGGACTGTTATTGTATAAACTCAAATAGAGCAGGAAGTAAAATAGGAGAATTCATAGCTTCAAACAACATGTGCTGTATAAATGGTAATGAAATCAGCACATATTTTTCAAAAACACATGGAACATTTTCTTCACTAGCCTTAACTCTATGTACAACAAGCATAGTAGAGAGACTGGATTGGGATACAGTTGCTGACTTGCACACCAGTGATCATTTCCCAATAATAATTTCATTATTATAAAATAATCCCGCAAGCATGTCCCTCAATATAATATTATAAAGCAGATATGGAACTCTATGAATACCACACTAGGAATGTCCCACCATTTGACTATGTACAAGATCATAATGCAAAAAGTACATTTCTTGGTGATTTCATTAAAAATGCTGCTGACACATCAATACCAAAATCAGAATCTCATCCAACAAAGCACAAAGTCCCATGGTGGTCTGAAAAACTAACAGAATTAATAAAAATAAAATACCAAATTGGAAGACGATTAGATAACTTGAATAGAAATTTCAGGAAAATAAATAAAACATTACTGATATTAGAAGAAATTGTACAAAAACTGACTACATTATTATTAAAAATTGATACATTAAAACCTCTATATAAAAAAAATAGCAGCAAATTTTAATAAAGAAATAATTTAAGGAAGAATCATCATTTCATGAAGGAAATGTGTATCAGATCTCTCTAATAATACTCCCATAAAAAAATGTGGGAAAACTAAGTAAAATGAATGGTACCCATGTTAAAGCACCTAGACATGCCATATAAAAAAATGGGAAAAGAATACTTGATCTGAAAGAAATAAGTAATGTAACAGGGGAAAACTTAGCAAAAGTAAGTAGTGACAAAAATTTTGATGAATTCTTCCGCACAAAGAAAAACAGTATAGAATTAATAACAATAAATTTTGAAACAATAGGAGATATATATTATAATAGAAAATTTAATATGGAAGAATTGGAATTTGCTCTGTTGAACAGCAATGAATCTGCCCCCGGAGGTGACAGTATTTATTTTGAAATGATCTGCCATTTAGTCTTTTTTGACACTGAAAAGGCATATGATACTACATGGAGATATGCAATATTAAAAACTTTACATAAAAACAGCATCTGTGGACATTTACCTAGGTTTATCCAAAACTTTCTGACAAATCGCACTTTTCAAGTGAGAATTGATGATGTATTGTCAAGTACATTTCCACTTGAAATGGTGTTCCACAAGGAAGTGTCTTTAGTGGCACACTGTTTACTTTAGCAATAAATATCAGTTATAATCTACCTATCGGAATTAAAAATAACTTGTATATGGATGATTTTGCCATATATTATTCAGCATCTCTTATAAAACATGCAGAGCGAATCATTAATAAAACTATAATAAAAATAGATGAATGAGCCTCATCTGTAGGCTTAAATTTTTCTATACAAAAGACTCAAGCAGTAATGTTTTATAAAAATAAATAGTGGAAAAAAGGAAAAGATATCGACTTAAAAATCAGAAATCATTCCATACCAATTGGCCAAACAGCAAAAGTTTTGGGATTAGTATTTGATACTCACTTGAACTGGAAAGCCCACATAACATACATGAAATCAAAATGTAAAAGAGCATTAAACCTAATTAAAAAATTACCGAACACTACTTGGGGAGCAAATAGACATACCCTTACTGTACCGTATAAAGCAACAGTACTGTCTGTCATTGATTGTGGAAGCAAAATATATGGCTCAGCATCAGACGCAACGCTGAAAACAGTGGACCCAGTTCATAATGTTCAGGAGCTTTTCGATCATCACCAACGTCTTCTTTACAGGTTGAATGTGGTGAACTACCTCTGTCTCTCCATAGAGAGCTAGTAACAATGAAGAGTGCTCTCAGAATTCAGACAAAAGATTCTCCAACCAAAAAATTATTTGGATTAAGAGATGTGTTTATAAACAGTCATCCACCTCCTTTCCTAATTAGAACTAGAAGATTGTTTGAGTCGCTATATATAAATATACAAATACTTTTAATATTAAAATTACCTCCTCCTTGGACAATGAATAAAATGGAAATTTGTATACACTTGAAATATTTATCAAAAAGTCATTCATATACCCTAGAACACCATAGACAACATACAGTAGAACATATGATCCGAAAAGATCCACATTACGCAACGTACACCGGCGGATCTAAGTTACAATATGGAGTGGGATATGCTGCAGTATCCCAAGACGAGACATATCAGTTCTCTCTGCTAGTGTCAGGTTTAGCAGTTGTTTCGCTGGGACAATTGTTCGCCGAATGTTCCCTTAGTATGGTTGTTATATATACCTGTTATCCTCTTCTTGTTTTTTGTTTAGGTGAGTTGACGACTGTCGTATGGTGTCCGATTTCGTCAGTCTGGTTCGTAGCAGCAAGGAGTCAGCAGTTGGGTAGCAGCAGCAGGTATGAATATGGCAGTCAGTTTTGGAGCAGCAGCATTTATGATTACTTAGAGTCCGTTTTGGATGGATGACTTTTTTCTGGATCTACATCCTTTGGAGCAACCTCATCAGTGTTTGGCCATGTCCGTTGGCAGCAAGTAGCTGTTTCGACAACTCTCCTGAGTTTGTCTGTGTGTGGCCTCGTCCGTTGGCAGCAAGTGGCTGTTTCGACAACTCTCCTGAGTTCGTCTGTGTGTGGCTTCGTCCGTTGGCAGCAAGTGGCTGTTTCGACAACTCTCTTGAGTTCGTCTGTGTATGGCTTCGTCTGTTGGCAGCAAGTGGCTGTTTCGACAACTCTCCTGAGTTCGTCTGTGTGTGGCTTCGTCCGTTGGCAGCAAGTGGCTGTTTCGACAACTCTCCTGAGTTCGTCTGTGTGTGGCTTCGTCCGTTGGCAGCAAGTAGCTGTTTTGACAACTCTCCTGAGTTCGTCTGTTTGTGGCTTCGTCCATTGGCAGCAAGTAGCTGTTTCGACAACTCTCCTGAGTTCGTCTGTGTGTGGCTTCGTCCGTTGGCAGCAAGTAGCTGTTTCGACAACTCTCCTGAGTTCGTCTGTTTGTGGCTTCGTCCATTGGCAGCAAGTAGCTGTTTCGACAACTCTCCTGAGTTAGTCTGTGTGTGGCTTCGTACGTTGGCAGCAAGTGGCTGTTTCAACAAATCTCCTGAGTTCGTCTGTGTGTGGCTTCATCCGTTGGCAGCAAGTGGCTGTTTCGACAACTCTCTTGAGTTCGCCTGTGTGTGGCTTCGTCCATGGCAAGTAGCTTTTCGACAACTCTGTCTGGCAGCAATTGGCAGCAAGTGCTGTTTCGACAACTCTCTTGAGTTCGTCTGTGTGTGGCTTCGTCCATTGGCAGCAAGTGGCTGTTTCTGACAACTCTCCTGGCAGTTCTGTCTGTGTGTGGCTTCGTCCGTTGGCAGCAAGTGGCTGTTTCGACAACTCTCTTGAGTTCGTCTGTGTATGGCTTCGTCCGTTGGCAGCAAGTGGCTGTTTCGACAACTCTCTTGAGTTCGTCTGTGTCCGTTGGCAGCAAGTAGCTGTTTCGACAACTCGTCTGTTGGCAGTAAGTGGCTGTTTCGACAACTCTCCTGAGTTCGTCTGTTTGTGGCTTCGTCCATTGGCAGCAAGTAGCTGTTTCGACAACTCTCCTGAGTTCGTCTGTTTGTGGCTTCGTCCGTTGGCAGCAAGTAGCTGTTTCGACAACTCTCCTGAGTTCGTCTGTTTGTGGCTTCGTCCATTGGCAGCAAGTGGCTGTTTCAACAAATCTCCTGAGTTCGTCTGTTTGTGGCTTCGTCCATTGGCAGCAAGTAGCTGTTTCGACAACTCTCCTGAGTTCGTCTGTGTGTGGCTTCGTCCGTTGGCAGCAAGTGTTTCGACAACTCTCCTGTTCGTCGACAACTCTCCAACTCTCCTGAGTTCGTCTGTGTGTGCCTTCGTCCATTGGCAGCAAGTAGCTGTTTCGATAACTCTCCTGAGTTCGTGTGTGTGTGGCTTCGTCCATTGGCAGCAAGTAGCTGTTTCAACAAATCTCCTGAGTTCGTCTGTGTGGCTTTCGTCCGTTGGCAGCAAGTAGCTGTTTCAACAAATCTCCTGAGTTCGTCTGTGTGTGGCTTCGTCCATTGGCAGCAAGTAGCTGTTTCAACAAATCTCCTGAGTTCGTCTGTGTGTGGCTTCGTCCGTTGGCAGCAAGTAGCTGTTTCAACAAATCTCCTGAGTTCGTCTGTGTGTGGCTTCGTCCGTTGGCAGCAAGTAGCTGTTTCAACAAATCTCCTGAGTTCGTCTGTGTGTGGCTTCGTCCGTTGGCAGCAAGTAGCTGTTTCAACAAATCTCCTGAGTTCGTCTGTGTGTGGCTTCGTCCGTTGGCAGCAAGTAGCTGTTTCAACAAATCTCCTGAGTTTGTCAAGTGGCTGTTTCAACAACTCTCCTGTTCGTCTGTGTGTGGCTTCGTCCGTTGGCAGCAAGTGGCTGTTTCAACAAATCTCCTGAGTTCGTCTGTTTGTGGCTTCGTCCGTTGGCAGCAAGTGGCTGTTTCCACAAATCTCCTGAGTTCATCTGTGTGTGGCTTCAAGTTGGCAGCAAGTGTGTTTCAACAACTCTCCTGAGTTGGCAGCAAGTCAACAAATCTCCTGAGTTCCAGTCTGTGTGGCTTCGTCCGTTGGCAGCAAGTGGCTGTTTCCACAAATCTCCTGAGTTCATCTGTGTGTGGCTTCATCCGTTGGCAGCAAGTGGCTGTTTCAACAACTCTCCTGAGTTCGTCTGTGTGTGGCTTCGTCCGTTGGCAGCAAGTGGCTGTTTCCACAAATCTCCTGAGTTCGTCTGTTTGTGGCTTCGTCCGTTGGCAGCAAGTGGCTGTTTCCACAAATCTCCTGAGTTCATCTGTGTGTGGCTTCATCCGTTGGCAGCAAGTGGCTGTTTCCACAAATCTCCTGAGTTCATCTGTGTGTGGCTTCGTCCGTTGGCAGCAAGTGGCTGTTTCAACAAATCTCCTGAGTTCCTGTTGTGGCTTCGTCCGTTGGCAGCAAGTGGCTGTTTCAACAAATCTCCTGAGTTCGTCTGTTTGTGGCTTCTTCGTCCGTTGGCAGCAAGTGGCTGTTTCAACAAATCTCCTGAGTTCGTCTGTGTGTGGCTTCGTCCGTTGGCAGCAAGTGGCTATTTCAACAAATCTCCTGAGTTCGTCTGTTTGTGGCTTCGTCCGTTGGCAGCAAGTGGCTGTTTCCACAAATCTCCTGAGTTCGTCTGTTTGTGGCTTCGTCCGTTGGCAGCAAGTGGCTGTTTCGACAACTCTCCTGAGTTCGTCTGTGTGTGGCTTCGTCCGTTGGCCATTGGCTGCAAGTTCGTCTGTGTGCTCCGTTGGCAGCAAGTGGCGATAACTCTCCTGAGTTCGTCTGTGTGTGGCTTCGTCCGTTGGCAGCAAGTAGCTGTTTCGATAACTCTCCTGAGTTCGTCTGTGTGTGGCTTCGTCCATTGGCAGCAAGTAGCTGTTTCAACAAATCTCCTGAGTTCGTCTGTGTGTGGCTTCGTCCATTGGCAGCAAGTAGCTGTTTCAACAAATCTCCTGAGTTCGTCTGTGTGTGGCTTCGTCCATTGGCAGCAAGTAGCTGTTTCAACAACTCTCCTGAGTTCGTCTGTGTGTGGCTTCGTCCGTTGGCAGCAAGTAGCTGTTTCGATAACTCTCCTGAGTTGGTCTGTGTGTGGCTTCGTCCGTTGGTACCAAGTGGCTATTTCAACAAATCTCCTGAGTTCGTCTGTTTGTGGCTTCATCCGTTGGCAGCAAGTGGCTGTTTCCACAAATCTCCTGAGTTCGTCTGTGTGTGGCTTCGTCCGTTGGCAGCAAGTAGCTGTTTCGACAACTCTCCTGAGTTCGTCTGGTTGTGGCTTCATCCGTTGGCAGCAAGTGGCTGTTTCCACAAATCTCCTGAGTTCGTCTGTTTGTGGTTGGCAGCAAGTGGCTTCGTCCGTTGGCAGCAAGTGGCTGTTTCGACAACTCTCCTGAGTTCGTCTGGTTGTGGCTTCATCCGTTGGCAGCATGTGGCTGTTTCCACAAATCTCCTGAGTTCGTCTGTTTGTGGCTTCGTCCGTTGGCAGCAAGTGGCTGTTTCGACAACTCTCCTGAGTTCGTCTGTGTGTGGCTTCGTCCGTTGGCAGCAAGTGGCTGTTTTGACAACTCTCCTGAGTTCGTCTGGTTGTGGCTTCATCCGTTGGCAGCAAGTGGCTGTTTCAACAAATCTCCTGAGTTCGTCTGTGTGTGGCTTCGTCCGTTGGCAGCAAGTAGCTGTTTCAACAAATCTCCTGAGTTCGTCTGTGTGTGGCTTCGTCCGTTGGCAGCAAGTAGCTGTTTCAACAACTCTCCTGAGTTCGTCTGTGTGTGGCTTCGTCCATTGGCAGCAAGTAGCTGTTTCGATAACTCTCCTGAGTTCGTCTGTGTGTGGCTTCGTCCATTGGCACCAAGTGGCTGTTTCGACAACTCTCCTGAGTTCGTCTGTGTGTGGCTTCGTCCGTTGGCAGCAAGTAGCTGTTTCGACAACTCTCCTGAGTTCGTCTGTGTGTGGCTTCGTCCGTTGGCAGCAAGTGGCTGTTTCCAGAAATCTCCTGAGTCCGTCTGTGTGTGGCTTCGTCCGTTGGTACCAAGTGGCTGTTTCCACAAATCTCCTGAGTCCGTCTGTGTGTGGCTTCGTCCGTTGGCAGCAAGTGGCTGTTTCGACAACTCTCCTGAGTTCGTCTGTGTGTGGCTTCGTCCGTTGGCAGCAAGTAGCTGTTTTGACAACTCTCCTGAGTTCGTCTGGTTGTGGCTTCATCCGTTGGCAGCAAGTGGCTGTTTCGACAACTCCCCTGAGTTCGTCTGTGTGTGGCTGGCTGTTTCGTCCGTTGGCAGCAAGTGGCTGTTTCGACAACTCTCCTGAGTTCGTCTGTGTGTGGCTTCGTCCGTTGGCAGCAAGTGGCTGTTTTGACAACTCTCCTGAGTTCGTCTGGTTGTGGCTTCATCCGTTGGCAGCAAGTGGCTGTTTCGACAACTCCCCTGAGTTCGTCTGTGTGTGGCTTCGTCCGTTGGCAGCAAGTGGCTGTTTCGACAACTCTCCTGAGTTCGTCTGTGTGTGGCTTCGTCCGTTGGCAGCAAGTAGCTGTTTCGACAACTCTCCTGAGTTCGTCTGTGTGTGGCTTCGTCCGTTGGCAGCAAGTGGCTGTTTCGACAACTCTCCTGAGTTCGTCTGTGTGTGGCTTCGTCCGTTGGCAGCAAGTGGCTGTTTCGACAACTCTTCTGAGTTAGTCTGTGTGTGGCTTCGTCCGTTGGCAGCAAGTGGCTGTTTCGACAACTCTTCTGAGTTCGTCTGTGTGTGGCTTCGTCCGTTGGCAGCAAGTGGCTGTTTCGACAACTCTCCTGAGTTCGTCTTTATGTGGCTTCGTCCGTTGGCAGCAAGTAGCTGTCTCGACAACTCCCCTGAGTTCGTCTGTTTGTGGCTTCGTCCGTTGGCAGCAAGTGGCTGTTTCGACAACTCTTCTGAGTTCGTCTGCGTGTAGCTTCGTCCGTTGGCAGCAAGTGGCTGTTTCGACAACTCTCCTGAGTTCGTCTGTGTGTGGCTTCGTCCGTTGGCAGCAAGTGGCTGTTTCAACAACTCTTCTGAGTTCGTCTGTTTGTGGCTTCGTCCGTTGGCAGCAAGTGGCTGTTTCGACAACTCTTCTGAGTTAGTCTGTGTGTAGCTTCGTCCGTTGGCAGCAAGTGGCTGTTTCGACAACTCTTCTGAGTTCGTCTGTGTGTGGCTTCGTCCATTGGCAGCAAGTGGCTGTTTCGACAACTCCTCCGAGTTCGTCTGTGTGTGTGTGTGTGTGTGTGTGTGTGGCTTCATCCGTTGGTAGCATGTGTCAGTCGTGGCAGCTTACCTGTGTTGACATTTTCAACAATTTCTGCGGCTGTTTCAGTTTCGGTAGCTGGCTGGTGTAATTGCCACGGTTTGGTCTGTTGCAATTGTATTTAACCCGGTTGTGGTTGTTTGTTAACCCTGCTGTGGTTATAATTACTGAGGTCATGTGTTTATTTACTGACTGTTTAACGTAATTTATTATGCTGCTCATGGAAAGTGTACTATTTTGAATAATGTGGAGTAATGACTTAATTTTCATGCTGACTCATTTTGGATGTAATTGTTTACTTTTGCTGCTGTTCTGTTTCATGTTGAATAAGTACTTAATTTTGTCGCTGATTTGTTGTGGATAAGTATTTAATTTTGTTGCTAACCCATTATGAATAAGTGCTTTGTTTTAAAGCTGACTCCTTTTTAAGTGTGTAATTTTGATGTCGATTCATTTTTGAATAAGTGTTGCTTTACTGCTGACTCATTCTTCAGTGTAACTATTTACTTTTGATACTGACGCATTTTGGATAGTAAATGTTAAATTTAGCTACTGAACCATTTTTAGTTATTGTTATTTTTGGTAATTGACTCATTTTGTATAAACTAAATTTTGCAAATAAATTAGTTTTAAGGCCACCTTGTGGTTTTGTTTAGCTCCTTCCTCCTTTGTCTGCCCTCATTTCTGCCAGACTTTTCTCAGTCCCGGTATTTTTGTTTTAAAGGAAACTGATGAACCCAACAGTGGTTCTTAACAGCCAGATAATGCCTCAGTATCTACAGCTGAGTTATGTGCAATAGCATCAACCACAAAAATAATTAAACAAACCTCATTTAATAATTTTGTGATTTATAGCGACTCCAGAAGCGCCATAGAAGTCATTCAAAGCTATAATCAAAAAGTAGTTTTGTACAACATCAAGTTTCCACTCCATAAATTATGACAATGGAAAAAATATAGAAATATGTTGGATCCCTGCCCATGTAGTGATTAAAGGAAATGAAGAGGCTGATAAAGCAGCTAAAGAAGCAGTCCACATGACAAGGGCAATTGTAGACATCCTTATTAGTGACAGTATAAGTTATATAAAAACATTCATTGTAAGTAAATGGCAAAATATGTGGACTGAAGAACCTGAAATTAACAATTAAAACATAAAATCCAGTGTTGGAAAACGGAGTTCATCATATCTGAGAGAGAGACAGACACACATAAGTGATTCTGACACGTCTTCGAGTAGGCCATACTCGTTTGACACATGGACACTTAATGAACAGTCCATGTGGCCCTCCTCCCGAATGGCCAGATTGCAAAGTGTTGATAACAGTGAAGCATGTACTGTGTGAATGTCCAAAATATAACCTGCAGCGATTATCAAAGTGTTGATAACAGTGAAGCATGTACTGTGTGAATGTCCAAAATATAACCTGCAGCGATTATCAAAGTGTTGATAACAGTGAAGCATGTACTGTGTGAATGTCCAAAATATAACCTGCAGCGATTATCAAAGTGTTGATAACAGTGAAGCATGTACTGTGTGAATGTCCAAAATATAACCTGCAGCAATTATCAAAGTGTTGATAACAGTGAAGCAATGTCCAAAATATAACCTGCACTTATCAAAGTGTGAATGTCCAAAATGTCCAGAACCTGCAGCGATTATCAAAGTGTTGATAACAGTGAAGCATGTACTGTGTGAATGTCCAAAAACCTATAACCTAACCTGCAGCGATTATCAAAGTGTTGATAACAGTGAACCATGTACTGAATGTCCAAAATATAACCTGCAAATTATCAAAGTGTTGATAACAGTTAAGCATGTACTGTGTGAATGTCCAAAATATAAAATATAACCTGCAGCGATTATCAAAGTGTTGACCAATAAAAGAAATTTTATCAGAATCTTCCAACATTCTCAATGTACCCATTTTAATGTTCCTTAGTGGAGCTGTGATTTAATCAACTAAAATATAAAAAGTAAATAATAAAATACGAAACCTATGAATTTTAAAGTAACTAAATCTTAGAATTTTGTTAATTTGAATTTTAATATACATTTTAGTGAGTATATATGTGTGTAGTGTAAATTTATTTATTGTATGAGTGTACTTTACAAGTATGAGGCATATGCCTTTATTTTAACACAATTTCATTTTCATTCATTCATCACCATACCGAGTGACCTATTTTGTCCCAGTGGTAAGGCTTCTAGTCTAGACCTATATGTCATCCTAATCCTGGGCCAGCCCTATGGGGGCTGATAGTCAGCTCAGTGGTCTCAGATTAAAGCGCACTTTTTTTAACAATGTCTGATGTTTGAATATCGAAAGGAATTATGTGTTTTGCATTTTTAAATCTCTCTCATTTAGACGTCATCTGTCTGCTTTTTGCACAGGAACGCTCCAAATTGTTGTAAGAACAGGATTTGCTTTTCACGGCGTCCCCTCTCCTCTGGGGATGTACTGTGAACCACTGTTCAAGTGTCACCGGTATCCCGCGGCAGTTGGGCTCGAAGATCGCGCTCACCTTTCCAGTTTCCGGTCATGTACAATTGTACTCTTCTTTAACGAGCGGCGAGACCCAACATCTGGATTGTGACCGTCTCACAGGTGGAATGAGCTGTGGTGGAAGCGTCTATCTTGCAGTAGTTACGGGTAGCACTTACGAGGGTCCCCGGCAGAGTTATTTGCTCGGCCACAGCAGATACGACAAATCTTTATTTGATTATCGAACGATAATTAAGACTCTGTTTTCTGGGCAGCCCGGTGGGCGTGACAACGGGTGAGTGCACGGGCTAGTTGTAGTAAAATACGTTCGAGCGGTTAACTGTGTCACTGAATACTTTCAGCGTTGCTTTCAAGAGCAACCGCCTACCAGAAAGGCATTTCCTCAGTGTGCAAAGACACATCGAATCGCCAGAAGTGGGAGCAAAATAGAATAACAATGCCTACGCACAGCCGGAGAAATATTGCGCTGTCTTTCTGTTCACAGTTATTGGGTAAAACCTCTTTTTCTGGGGGTCTGTTTCTAAAATGCATTTATGTATGTTTTCTCGCTAATGTTCAAGTCCAGGAAGAACGACTACGAGCGTACGCAACTCTCTCTCTCTCTTTCTCTCGGTTACAAGCAAGCGATGTGGATTTTGGGCCGCTTGTGCTAATAGAACGAAATTGTGATTTTTCAAAGTTTTAGCACTGTTAAAGCTTTTTTGCTTGTTGTTAAGATATAACCAACGTCAAGAACGTCAATCTTCGCCTTTGGGGAGAGAGAGAGAGAGAGAGAGAGAGAGAGAGAGAGAGAGAGAGAGAGAGAGAGAGAAAGATTTCTTTCCGATAAACTAAGAGTTAAACATTCAAAAGGCGTGGCAGTGGGACGTAAGACATTAAAAGCAGGCAAAATTTTCCAGTAATACTTTGAGGACCATAGGATGTTTTTTTTTTATTCCCACTGAGTGATGGATTTAATTTATCTTGATTACAATGACCCACTCTCTATGCCTAAACTTTAGTTATTAGATTAATTTTAAGTTTAAGTTTAGCAAGTGCGTTTCATTCATTCCTTTCTACATTTTTTCATTGATTTTGGGAAGTAATTTTAGTGAATGGCGATTGTTATTTGATCTGACAGACATTGTCTCATGTTCATGCTTTTAATCTACCCAAGTCACTTTATAGGAACTATTTGACAGACACTCTAAGTGTCTGAAAATCAACCTGTGAGTACTCATAGGAGAGAGAGAGAGAGAGAGAGAGAGAGAGAGAGAGAGAGAGAGAGAGAGAGAGAGAGAGAGAGCCCCTCATGTCGCATCTCATAGCAACTTATGTTCCGACACGGACACCCAAACACCCGCATCGAAGCTAAGAAGAACCCTGGCTGGCCTACGAAGACGAAAAAACACTTTCCTCCTCCTCCTCTTCCTCATGATGACAGAAGGTTCTGAAGATGAGGTGACAGGAGGAGGAGGAGGAATGAGTCTACTGAGATGTCGAAAGCAACCAAGGGAATAATTTAGGTTGAACATGACTGCATACATCAGAGATTCCTCTTCAGGGAAGCTGACAATGTTTTTGTGAAAACTTGATACATTTCTGTCAAGAACTTTTTCGCACCGGCATACAGTATTCCTTGTGGCTCGGCGGGAGGCAGTACATTTAGCATCAGTGTCAAGGATAGGAAAGACTCACTTGAATCCGAGAACACGTCACTGCTTCTTTCTTCTGAAGGAGCGAATGCAAAATTATATATATATATATATATATATATATATATATATATATATATATATATATATAAAATAAATAATCATTGTAGGGAAAATTTTGACCGTGCATTATTGTTGATACTTATACCAGAAGCCTCTAAGATAGAAGATTATTTTGCACTGGGCCAGTAGATTAATTATTGATATATATATATATATATATATATATATATATATATATATATATATATATATATATATATATATATATATATATATATATATATATATATATATATATATATATATATATATATATATATATATATATATATATATATATATATATATATATATATATATATATATATATATATATATATATATATATATATATATATATATATATATTTATAGTAATGTACTTCTCGAGAAACCAGAAAGCTAATATAGATTGGTTATAGTATTGAGAGTGGTGTCAGTGGGTAGCAGAATGAAGGTGACTGCAAGGGAGGAAGGAAGGAAGGAAGGAGGGAGTACTGTCGTAGACGTTGAAGTTGTGTCTGTCGCTGATTTGATGATGACACCTTTATGCAAATATCACCTTTTCATTGTATGTTCAGCCTGTTTCAGTAAAGGTGATAATCTGTGTATCTTGTAAGAAGGTTTTTCTAAATACTGATTCCATTTAGTGCCCATTTGAGGCTTCGTAACGCATCAACTCACACTGGCTTGCAAGTAAAGCGCAGTCGGTATGAATCATCATATTGTACAAGAACCGGAAAGTGGGCGGTAGATTGATGTGCCAGAGATGTTATTTAAACTCAGGGCTTAAACTTTTGAGGTAATTACCTCAGATTGAGGTAATTTGGTAATTTTTAAGGTACAGGAATTTTTATGGCAATTCTGAGGTAATTCGAGTTTTTCTGCATTTAGATCTAAGGAATTAAGGGATGAATTGAGGTAATACCTCAAAATAAGAAAAATTATGAAATTCAGTTAGAAAATTTCGTATTTGCTGACTCTTCTACAACGAAAGTAACAATCTCTGGTACCATACATATGAGGAGAAAAAAAAGATTGCATGTCTGAACTACGGTGAGTTTGTCGACTGACTAGCCTTATAACGTTTACCTCCGATACGCGTACGGTTCCTGTAGAACTTCGCCAGCTCTCCCCTTCACGAGCCCCCCCCCAACACCACCCCCTCACAGTCTGTCCACCAGTTCAAAGATTCAGTCGATAACCCCCAACTTCCGAAGTGGACAAACAACTGTCACTCCCTTCACTGGACACCAATTACTACTATATCAATTCTAATGGTAAATTTCAATACTTTCGTATTATTTCGTTGTAGGTGTAATAGGAGTTCATTGGTGAAATATAGGAACTGTTGTCTAGAAATGATAAGTTTGTAACATTAAAATCACTGCAATGACTTTATTCAACTCTGTCAAGTCCATGCTAAGAAATCACACATAGTTTGTAGTCAATATGGCTCTTAATCTGGTCCCATAAATTGTTGTTGAAGATTTAACTGATGTTATTTCTCCATTTGTTGAGCTTAAATCTCTCTCTCTCTCTTTGCTAATAAAACTTGTATGATTTTTTTATAGGATAAATGCTTCAAAGATGGATGCTAGTGATACCATGATTACAACACCGAGATGAGCATCAGCAACCTTCCACCGGCAAGAAACGCAAGATTGATTACCTACACTCAAAAGTTTCGGTATGAGTGGCTGCAGAATAAAGATTTGAAGAACTTGCCAACACCATCTTCATAGGGAAGCACCAAATCTAATTGTTCTGTATGTTCTACAACTGTTCTGCGCAGCAAGTCAGGGTTGGAGCGACATTTCAAAAGTGCATCACACGTAAGATTAAGCAGTGGGGGTTCATCTCAAAAGAAGATTGATACGCTTTTACAGTCAAACATTCAGTCAAAATTATCCTTTGCTGGTAGAATCATGTATTGGAGCCTTTATAGCTGAAAACAATCTGCCTATCAATATTCCACAGCCTTTAGTAGATCTCATCAAAGCCTGTGCTGCCCAAAAATCTGGAAATTGAGAAATTATCAAAACTATCGATGTCTAATGTGAAATGTGCTGATGTGTTGAGACAATGATTAGACCTTTATTTCTCCAAGAGATCTAATTTGTCGATTGAAGGAAACAAAGTTTAGCATTGTTCAGGATGAAACGACGGGTGTCAGTACAGAGAAACAGTTAGCAATATCTGTGTCATACTTCGATTATCAAGTGCTTAAAGTAGTTAATTCTTTTTATGAGATGGTTTCCATAGAAAAGGGAGATCCTGAATCTTTGTATAGTGTTATTAAGGTATCATCTGAAGAGAAGAAAATACCATTAGATAATATTATTGGATTTTCTGCAGACATGTAATGTTATGTTTGGAGAACATAAAAGTGTGAGGTCTTTAATGAAAACAGATATGACTCGTATTCTTTTTGTTCGCTGTAGCTGTCATGTAATACATTTGTGTGCATCAAATGCGTGTTTAAAGCTGTCAACATCCTTAGAAGATTTCTGCAGAAATGTGTATGCTCATTCTTCAAGGTCAAGCTTGAGGAGGCAAGAATATGAAGAATTTCAGCATTTTCTCGATATAGCACCACACAAACTTTTGAGTGTAAAGCACACAAGATGGTTATCTCTAGAAGTTTCTGTTAGTTGAAACTTAGAGCATTGGGATGCTTCAAAACTATATTTTACAGCAATAATAAGCGAAAAGAGAGACCCTTCTTATGTCGCAGAGAGTATTCTCACAAGCCTGAATAATTCCTTTATTAAGGCCCAATTACATTTTATGCAAATGCAGTTGCATAGGACATGTGAATTCAATACATTGTTTCAGAGTGACAAGCCTATGTTGCATTGTCATGTTGAAAACTGGTTGCGTGAAGTCTCGAGTGATTTCATCATTCTGGAGACAGTTAAAAATTGTGATCCTTTTAGGCTCGATAGTAAGAACATTAAAGTAAGATTGCCATGAAATTTCTGACCAGTTGTAAGGTATAGTTTACAAATCCGAGGTAAAAATTTATAGCATTTAAGGTATTCCTCACTGTTTAAAGTCCCAATTATCTGCACCTCTCTTTGTCTCTTTGAGGTGGGGTTGATGATATCCTCCACCCACCACATTCGACTAACCACCAACTACAAAACTGAATGCTTAGGCCAGCATATGCATTGCGGTCTCCTCTTAAACGGGATTCCAACTCGTTTGCCATCTGTGGCCACCCATGAAAAAGTCCACTTTCCGAGTTTGGTGTAATCAAGTGGGTTCGACTCCAACGCAAGTGCTGGAAAACTAATGCAGGAAACTGAAATAAAAAGTCGTCACGGTGCAGTCCCTGGGATCATTAAGGTGTGTGTGTGTGTCCGAGAGAGTGACACAACATATTTGTCAGGATTCTTTGAAAGTTACACTTTTGCGATCTACCTCGTTGCTTAATTTGTTTTAGCTCTCGTGTTTTTAGATGATTGCTCAGGGAAAAAGAGCGAAGATGTGACTATGCCTCGGCTTTTAAGGATTGCAGCCTGGCATCCTCATTTCAACTACATAGCCTGAATAGAGGGAAGAATGCCATGCACACTTTTACAATCTATTGCCTTTAACAGTTAACTGCGGTGCAGTTGCCAGGCCGGAGGGAAGGGAACCTCGCCTACAGGTTATAGCTCAGAAGGCGTTGGTGACCGTTACTCCCTCCTGACAGACAGTCAGACAGACACTGCCTTGGAACGTCCGTCCCTTCAGTCCTTTCTGGACTCGACCTGATTGTCTGCAAGATGGAAAGTGGGACTAAGAGCAGCTGAAGTATTTTCCTTGTGTCATTTGCTAAACTATATTGAAGGAATAACCCACTTGCTAATCTGATGAATCCCGCCCCCCCTCTCTCTCTCTCTCTCTCTCTCTCTCTCTCTCTCTGTTGGTGTTTTTGATTCAGCTGGCTTTATGCCAGCTCGGGCTTTTGCACATGGAGCAGGCCGTTAGTCATTCAAAGTGAGTAGGTGAAATTGTAGGATATGAACGTGAATCTCTTGACTGGGATGGAGGGTGGCGCCAGTGAAACGGTGTGGGTGGAGCGAGAGGTGAACAGGCGAGGTTACAATCCTAAGGAAGGGCCCGTCACCGTCAGCCGGGAGAGAGAAAAGTTAAGTATTTCTTAGTTTAACCAGACCACTGAGGAGCTGATTAACAGCTCTCCTAGAGAGGGCTGGCCCGAAGAATTAGACTTATTTTACGTGGCTAAGAACCAATTGCTTACCTAGCAACGGGACCTACAGCTTATTGTGGAATCCGAACCACATAGCGAGAAATGAATTTCTATCACCAGAAATAAATTCCTCTTAGTCTTCATTGGCCGGTCGGAGATTCGAACTGGCGGCCAACAGAGTGGTAGTTAGCAGCGAGTGAGTCCCGGCAAGGGGTAGACAGCCAGGAAGGAAAATGAAATATTCACCGTCGGAGAAAAATCGGGAAAATCGGAAATTCTACGGAAATTTAATACTGTATTTAACTTACTCTCAAAGAAAGAAAGAAAGAGAAAGAAATAAGCATTGTTCTTTTTAGTAGCAGGGATCGATGCCGGAGAAGGAAAACGGATTTTGTTTGAGAAAAAGCGGTTTTATCGCCGAAACTAAGGGAAGACTTGTGGTTGTGTTCCTCTCTCAGGGAGAATTACGTGCTACTTAGTCTCTCAGGGAGAATTACGTGCTACTTAGTCTCTCAGGGAGAATTACGTGCTACTTAGTCTCTCAGGGAGAATTACGTGCTACTTAGTCTCTCAGGGAGAATTACGTGCTACTTGTCAGGGGATTCAACGGCACTCGGCCGGTGTTTGCCCCTCTAACGAGGACTGTAAAATGGCAGTGTGTAATTGTTTTGTGTCTGTCTCCCTTCGGCCGGCCGTGACGAGCAGCGGTAACAGCTTAATTGGCAGTTAGAGCGATAGTTTATGGATTCGGTCGTTAGACACGAGGAGGCCAAAAGGGGAAGGAAGGGAGGAAGGAAGGCAGCTGTTAGTGGACAACTATCTGAGTAATTAACGTAGTGTTGCTGCTGCCTGAGGAACTCACCGCTGAGGGGAGCGCCAAATTGGTTTTGTTATTTGTCAACCAGATGGTTCAACAGCTGTCAGTGCTCTCCGGTGCTTTCTCTCCTCGTGTTCGTGGATTTACTTAGGTCTTAGGATATGACAGGTCTAGTCGAGTGAATAGCATCTTTGGCTCTTGTTTTGCCGAGCTGAAAAATTACCTGGAGGCTTGAGGTTCGATGACGGGGTCGGGAGAAGGTTGAGGAGGAAGGGAGGAGGCTTGGGGTTCAAGGTTGGAAGTAGATTGAGTGGGAGGCGGTTGTCGGCTGCTCAGTTTGAGTTCGGGCGCTGCTTGGATCCACCAGTAACACTTGTTTGGCTGTTTCTACCCGTGCTTCTCGGGGGTAGGCATTGTTGGTTGGTTGGTCTGGGTGCCGGTGCTGCTGTAATAATAATAATAATAATAATAATAATAATAATAATAATAATAATAATAATAATAATAATACTTTATTTCAAATATGAATTCATACACAATAAATTTACAAATAAAAGTAGTGGTTCCAAGAGGCTACAATTTTGATTTATTATTAAACAAACAAATTTACAGAAAAAGTACAATGATCACAACCAAAGTGTGTATCTTACCAATAGACATAAAACAAAACTCTACCAAGGGTCATGCAACTAGACCTAAAAAGCAAGCGTAAATAAGCTCAATAACAACTGTATTACTCTCCACATACATAATAAACGTCATGCACAAACCATTCCAAATATAAGACATAAAAAAAAGCAGTTTTGTGTGTCAGCAAAGTATTCTGAGCCAATCATCATGTAATGCAAATAATAAAAACACATCACTGTCTTTTAGCAATCGTATCGAAACATCTGATTTTGATTTTCCCAATCTCGGTTCTAATTAGACTACATACTGCGCTGCATGGCGCCGGATAACACAAAGGCAGGGCAACCCAGCCTCACAGAAACAATATGTGGAGCTCTGCAACATACTTCGGGCGACCCCCATCAGGCCCCTTATGATATCATTATGACCCACTCTTAGCCTTCCCAAAGTTTCTTGTTCGTAGTGACACCAGAGTGAAGAACAATAGATTGTCGTACAAAAAGTTTTGAACAATTGAACTTTATTTTCATCATCACAGAAATGAGGTTTTCTTATAAGCATATTCCCTCCCACACAGAGCTTCCGACGCTGCTGTTCAATATCTTCATTCCTCTTATTGTTACTAGTAATGATTACGTGGTCCAGATACGAGAAAGAAGAATTACAAATTGTAAGAAGTCATTTTGCGATGCAGTCCTCGGGGATTCCTGACTTTGCTCTTACATGAGGGAATCAACATGCTCACAGTTTTGCTGGTGTTGTATATCATGTTCTGTGGCAAAGTCTTCACAAACCTTCAGAAGTTTTCGAAGTGCCCTGGCAGTGGGAGCGAGAATAACGAGATCATCTGCATAGCTAAAATGACTGAAAGCGACATCCCCGATGTGACATCCTATCCCGGAACCAGCCAGTCGAACATTCAGGTCGTCTACATAAATGTTAAAAAGGCAGGGTGACAGAATGCCTCCCTGTCTCAAGCCATTACTGCTCCCGAAGGAGCCAGAAAATTGATCATCCCATTGGACAACAAAATTTTGAAAGTAAAACCAAGAGGCGAGTAACTTGACATAATGTTTCGGCACAACAATTTATCAAACAGCTTCCAATAGTTCACCCGATCAATGCTGCTTTGTCATCTAAAAAGGATAAAAATACAGGCGTATTTTGTACGTGGTAATAACTGATAACAATTTTTTTAAGCATAAACACATATTTCTGTGCCTAGATTTGGTTTAAACCAAAACTGATACTTGTATATAAAAATTCCTTTATATTTGCTAACGTTACTAATTCTAGCATTTTAGAAATGTCTGGTGCAATTGCGATTGGCCTTAGTTGTTTTCAACAAAGTTACCATCACTTATTTCAAGTTTTCTTTCTAAAGTATTCCTCGTAATGCTATCGGGAATGATATTCAAAACAGATTGAAAATGCTTTTTCCACAACAGGAGTGTTTGTTTAGAACCTACGGCCTCTTCAATTGCATGGGGGACATTAGTGCATTTCTTCTTAGTCAGTAATTTAACATTTGACCAAAAAAGTTTCATACTCTTATTAAAGCTGGTCATACACGTACTGTACGCGACTGGCGCGCTGATTTTATAGCGCTTGGCGCGAACCGGTCGTCTTCGTTACATGTATGGGGGATGTTGATACCAGTCCTGTCGAGATTGGCCACCTCCCCCACCCCCCCACGTCGTCCTTTCGCTGTATTTAACTTGACTTTCCTCTTCCATCCCCTTCCTCCTCACCTCGCCCTCCCCTTCCCCAGCACACGGTCAAGTGTTAATTTAGCTGTGGTCTTCCTCTTCCCTCCCTTCCCCAGCCACTACCCCTCCCCATTCCAAAGCACACGATCAAGTGTTATTTTAGGTGTGTCCTCCCCCCCCCCCCCGTCCCTCTTCCGTCCTCCTCCCCTTCCGGAGTATACCTTACTATCAAGTGTTGGGCTGTCTCCCCCCCATCCCCTTCCCTCTTCCATCCACCTTCCCCCTCCCCTTTCCCTCACCTCCCACTTCCCCCTTACCCGCCCCTTCCCCTCCCCTACCCCTTCCTCCTCCATCCCCTCCCCCTCCTCTTTCCTCTCCATCCCCTTCCCATTTTCCTCCCCTCCCCTACCTCCTCCTCTCGCCTCCTATCCCCCTCGCCTTCCATCTTCCCTCCCCCTCCACTTCCCCCTTCCCACTTCCATCCCCTCCCATTTCCTCTTCCCCTCACCTTCCTACTTCCCCTCCCCCTTCCCTCCGCCTCCTCCCCGTAAACGGATATCAATTTCGTTAACTGCAATCATACATCGGTTATAATTTCTGTCAAAATTAAAAAAGTACAAAATAAATAAATTTTAAACATACTTTCATTAAAATACACTGTTAAAGTATTTTCTTACAATTATACAATTAATCATGTCTCACAAAAATAAAAGCTTGGGCGCCAAACATGGAAGGAAAGGCTACAAGAAAAGAAATAAGTATTATTTTATTTCTTGTAGCATTTCCTTCCATGGTTGGGGTCCACGCTTTTATTTTTGTAGACATGACTAAAGGCGGGATTCCACCGGGGCAACATTTTGGCAACATGTGGCATGCTACATTGTCGCATAGGCTAAGTGTGTTTCAACCAGTTCAACAGAAGGCAACATGTAGCATGCGACTGTGTGGCATGCAACAGGTGGCAACATGTTGCCGTATATCCTGACGCATGCCACATGATTTAGCCTGTTGCCTAGTGTTGAACGTTGAACGCCTTCCCACCAGTCGAGGCAAGGATTCCATCTTGAAAGCAACAAGATGACTTGGTCGCAAGAAGAAACCGAAGAATTTATAGAAGAGTATAGAAAACTGGCAGTTCTGTGGGATATACGCTTGCAAGAATACAAGAATAATCAGGCTAAACTAGATGCACTACGGGGATTAGCTGAGAAATTTAATTGTGAGGTGGCGATGGTGAAGAAGAAGATCAAGAATTTGCGTACTGCTTTTCACCGTGAACACAGATGCCTAACCCCCCCAAAAAATCTGGATCTTCTCCCATCAAGAGAAGCAAATAGTTTGCCTACGACCCGCTTCTGTTCCTCCTGGACGTGAACAGCCCAAGTTGAGCAACCAATATGTGCTGGGGTAAGGTATTATTATTATTATTATTATTATTATTATTATTATTATTATTATTATTATTATTATTATTATTATTATTATTATTATTAACAAGTAAAACACGCTCGAAAATAAATTGAAAAACAAAAGCTAAAGTTCAAATATACTTTTCATTTTAGTCCGAGTTACCACAAAAGTTGGCGTTATTAAAACACTTTGTATAAAGCATTATTTATTTTCAAAATAAGATTATATTTAGTCTTGTAGAGATTATAGGGGTATATATATATATATATATATATATATATATATATATATATATATATATATATATATATATATAAAATTCGTGTCGCTCTTCCTGATTCTGAGACAAACTTTATCGAGAAGGTAATTAAAATCCTCCAAACTCTTGAGAAGTTCTTGAACAGGGATTGGTCATCAGACAGTGACTTATCAAAATTCTCCTTTTGAGCAATGCTACCGCCCAAAATAGTTCTCTCTTCCACCATCGGTGCTTTCTTTTGGTTTCTTTACGAGCACTGCGCAGCACTACAGTAGATATGCAGCAGCAGCAGCGACCGTCTGCTGAGACGTCGTGATGACAACTGGCTTAGTTTTTGTTGAATTGGTTGAAAAGGTTTTCTGGCATTCAACAGTCAACATAGCATGTAGCAGGCAACATGTCTCCAGGATGAAAGCCGCATGCAACATACTTGTTGAAAGCCAGTCAAGTCGCATGCTACATGTTGCCAATGTTGCCCCGCCTTAAGTGTAAGAAAATCCTGGTGTGCCTCAAAAAATTATTTCTTTTCTTTTTATGCATTTTAATAGCTTTTATCAAGACCTAGGCTGATGGATAAAAATAAAACCACTGTTTTTTTCAATATAAAAATTTAATTCCTAACTTGTTCAATGATACAGACATATAAATATGTACGTTTAAGGCTCATTGCCCATATCTATACATCTGTATTTGCCTTCATTTTGATATATATATGTGTATATATATATATATATATATATATATATATATATATATATATATATATATATATATATATATATATATATATATATATATATGTATGTATGTATGTATGTATGTATGTATGTATGTATGTATGTATGTATGTATGTATGTATGTATGTATGTGTATGTATGTGTGTATGTATGTATGTGTGTATGTGTGTATATATATATATATATGTGTGTGTGTGTGTGTGTGTGTGTATATAAAAGTATCTCGCTATACTGCACGCTAACAGAACCAACTGAAATTAATGTAGTACAATAAAATGTCATTGAGTATATACTAGAAAAAGGAGCACAATGGAATAGAAGGTCTCTGAAGGCATCATCAGTCATTCTTAAATCGTTTCTTTTCTCTCTTTCTCAGCCATGACTTCCTTCACCCATTCTTGACGTTTTTCTTGCAAATTTCATGTTCGTATTCGTCATTGTTGCACTAATCTTCCTTTACTTGGTGCCATGATTTAACACGATCTAAATCAGAGGGTGGAACCTCACTATCAAGACACTACGGGACTGACAGGAGCACGGCCTCTGCATATTCATCTGCCCTCTCGAAATATGCGTAGAACTAGTCATCTGTGTGTGTGGGCAATACCCAAGAGGACTGGAGCGCGCGCTAGTCCCGGCAGGACAAACCTGATGCCAGTTGCGTACGTGTATGGCCAGCTTTAGAGACTAGACTCTGACCAAGTGCTCTCGCTCTTAATCGCTCCTCCTGCTCACGACACCATTTAAGCGCTACTTTAAACCTAGAACGAGTCTGTTGCATGTGCAGTGCCCAGGGCCCTTCTCTCGGAGACCCATTCATCCTCTAGGAAAGGAATGCGTCTCGAGCAAAGTCATGGGCCTCAAGAAAGAAATCCGACCAGCCAGGCACAGCTTTGTGCTTCTTTCTTCTAGCGCCGAATACTTCTTTTCCAGCGGCCACTATAGTAGTACACAGTTCATCACATCTGTCTCGTATATAGAGTTTATGATCAACGGAATGACAGCACTGAATAGAACAAAAGAGAATGTGTGTCAATATTACCATTAGAGAGCCTCGCCTTTGAAAGCCTACAAAACCGTATCATGAGAGGCACAAAGAGAGATCAACTCTTCATAAATATTTGTATTAGGAGCAGAGTTAAAGTCACCAAACATGCAAAAATTCTCGCGTTCATCATCTTCATTTATAGATGATATTTTGCCTGTCTTCCCACAAAAATATTCCAACATTTTCATTTTTATTAGTAGGCACATATACATTAACAAGCAAAATAGATGTATTTTCCAGCTTAAGGGAAAACCACAAATTCCTATCATCATCATCATCATCATCATCATATTCTACAATTACGATAAAGGGGGACAAAGACTTATGCCAAAGGAAAGATAATCCTCCATATGCAGCTCCACATCACCTTTCATTGAAGATATTGAAAATGCGTAAAAATTATCACGAATATTTTGTACAATGGATAATTCACTTTTGTATACCCATGTTTCTTGCAAAGCAATTATAGGTGACTATCACACAAGCCTCTGATATACTCAACAGCGGTCTTAATACCATGACAATTGAAGTTTGTAATTTCTAGGGCATCCATAAACATTAAAAAAAGGTAAAAATACATCATATATTCATATATGTCATTTGCAGTCAGTTCGTGATCACTAACAGAGTTCAGTAATCGCTTCTCTATGCTGTTCTGGTTCTCGTTGCTGCTGGTGCTTAAAGCGGGAAGTTCGAGCTGGGTAAAAAGGCCGGACCCTCACCTCCTCTTGCCACGAGTCAGCAGCACTAAGCAAGGCATCACAATGCTCCGCAGGCATCCGACGAGGAAGGAAACCCTGTTACTTGAAGGATTTCGAGGGGTAATCTTGTCCACGGTAATTTCAGCACTTGGGAAAAGATCGCTGACATAAGACTTCATCACTTCTGGAGTTGTAAATGAATGGAGATTCGTGACAAATACTTCACGTAGTGGGATGGTCTATAGGAGGTGATCTTGACTGTTTGACTCTTGCTTTCAACCGTTCAATGCGGGATAATCGGGCACTGCATCGTTTGAACCACGCATGATGAGGTTCAGAGCAGTTGGGGCACTTGGGTGTTGTAGGTTCCCCTTTTTTCAGTTTATCCAGACACAACTTTGTCTTGTGTTTCTTGCTACAGATGGTGCAGATTGCAAGGCCTCTGCAACGGTCTTGGTGATGACCATAACGCTGACATTGGTAGCACCCGAGAGGCTGTGGTGTGTATTCCTCTCTGGGGAAGTATCCCCATACCCTATGCCATACTTGGCTCGGGACTGGTCCTCTGAAGGTGGCAAGGATCTAACGTGAGGTGCTTTGTGTTTGGTTAAGCACCTCTCAGCATTCACTATATGGGGGAGCTCCAGAAGAGGGTCCAAAGGGAGCTGTGTCGGGTAGTTACCGATGATAGCCTTGTTTAGCTTCTCATTATGATTCAGCAACTGTAATGTCGTGTTGACCTTCAGGAGGTCAACTGTAGCTTGGTCTTTTGGAGTAATGATGAATTTTCCTCTGTGATTCGGCCTTGCAGAGATATTGGTGCCAGGGTTGTTTTTTTGAAGAGCCACTGCTACAGCGTACGAGGTCTCTCCTTCAGCTGGGAGTGCTCGAAACTTTGGTAATGGAGGGTATTCATTTGTGTCACAGACTGGAGGAGGAGGCGGTAACATTTGAGGGTGAGGGGGGTGAGATGGAGGAGGAGGAGGAAGAGGATGAGGGTCCAAGGACGTCGGAGGACAAGGAGGAGGTGAAGTTAGCAAGGAAGAGGAGGAGGTGGGTTGGTTGTTCAGGTGTTGCCTGGTTGCTACTGGATCTCTCCTTCGCCGACGGAGGGGAGGAGCTTTGTCCGTAAAGTAACCAGAAGGCGGTGGTCATTTCTTCTTGTGTCGGATCATAGTTTTCACTTAACGTTCACAACAGTAGACACTTCCAACTGTCGAGGATAATCCAAAGAACTGCCAAAACAGTATATGGCGTAAACACTAACTAGAGGGGGTCTTATTACATAAAGCCTGTGGTTTTCGCCTCTTCTTTTCGAAAGGCGTTGCATGGACTCTTGTGACTTGTTAAAGGCTATTTAGGAGGTTTTCAGTCAAAGTCTAGCATGAATTCGTTCAACCATGTTAACTTGGCTTCCACCACTGTGACAACGTCAACGTATTACCTAATGATCAAGGATATTAGCATTTATTAAGATGAGTTGACTTGTAGGTTTAAGAAGCAGTTTTATGGTCACAAATAAATCTGTGATTCGTTATAGATGGAGGTGTGTTAGGCCATGAGAGACGTGTCACTATTACTTTCGGAAGGCCGCTGGTGAGGCATTTTATCTGTATATGAGAGGATGTGAAAGTGTAATCCTGCCGCTTGGGGTTGCTGAATTTTATGTGTATCAAACAAGCTGCTGTCTTCGCAGCAGATAAGTGCTAGAGCTTGGGATCCCAAGACTTAAGCCAAGGGAGATTGCCAGAATAGCATGTGCCAGTTATGTTTCATTTTTATTTGAGGAGCGATGCTCATTGCAGTGTACATGGAATTGGCATATTGTGAATTGAGTCCATATCCTGCTAGGGTAAATTGATCACGTCTTCCAAGCAGAAAATCCTTATGCATTACGCTATCTTGCAATGTCTATTCTATTTTTCATTGTCGGTTGAGGGGGTGGGGGGAGGCTGGTGTGTGGATCAGTTCATGAAAATCTGACAAAAACATTAATGATGGTGGTAATGACAATGAGAACGGCAAGACGATCAATGAAGTGTTTAGTATTTGACAAAGGTGATCATCCTCACCCATCCAACTTGACTTCGTGGCAAGAAGGTCCGTCCGCAGTTCCCTTCAAAACCATGACCAGACCCAACAGTGCTTTTCTGACAGGAAGACAGCAGCATAGAGGAAGTACCATATTATTCTAATTGAATTAGTAGTCAATCAGTCAATATCTTTTATGCTGTTGGTCTAAAATTAGTATGAGCCTCAGATTTTTCTGCGCAGTGTTTCATGCCCTGTTTGTGGATGCACAAACTGCGTACCACATCTTTCGAAATTTCTAATTCTGGGAACAGTATAGAGTTTGTCAGTGAGCTTCCTTCATGTTGTTATTGCTGAGTGAAGAAGGCCTTGTGGGAGCGCGGGATCTTGTACTACGTACGTGTAGCAGCCCCTAAGTTTTGAAATGATCTTTGTTACAGCAAGAGAAATGAGAAGCGCCTTAGGATTCCCAATCCTTTGGGGAGACTACCTGTTTTAAAGGTAATGTGAAGACAGCGAGTGATACCTGGTGACGTGGGAGTTGCGCCAGGCAGAAAAGCAAGCTTTGGATTCTATAATGAACGTATTAACATATATATGAGCATATTCATTAAGTCGGTATCAAGATTCAGACTGCTACTTTAGCGAAGAGAAGCGAGGGTTTGTTATTATACTCGTATTAACCAAAGAATCGATGGAAGTCTGAATGCTGTTTGCATCTCAAGGCGATTCACTTTGTTGTAGTTTTCAAGTTTATTCAAGGCAGTGATGGAAACATATGTTCTGGAAACAAAGTATATGCTAAGGGGGTGGGGGATTAAGGCAGAGTAAAAAGTCTGGAAATATCTTAAAATCTCGATTTTTTTTATTCTGGTCACAGCGCTAAGGAATAACTTATCATTTGTTTGAACGGTTTCTGGAAATAAGTGACTCATTTCTGATGAAGATTTTAAATGAAGTGTTCTTGAGCGGGGTATGTATATTATCGAACAAAATTCAGTCAATTCTTTTCAAGTGAAAATGAAATACACGAAACTTCGACTTCCCTGTGAATGGATGCTCATGATTCATGCCTTTCAAATCAAGATAGGTACGTGGGTAATTGTGAAAGACACCAGCCTGACCAGGGTAATGCTTTTAATAAATCTCTTAAGCCTGAGGCCGTACATACAGGCACATAGCAAATTGCTTACAGTGAGAACTAATCTAACATGTACGATTATGAAACTTTTCTCTCTTTATTTTGCTGTGTCTTTTAGTTCCTGGTTTATTTTCATTTTCCAGAAATCATTTAAATCCCAGTTCGAACCCAGAAGGAATCTCATTCTACTATATTTCTTTCCCAAGTAAAAGTGCTCAATGCACAGTTTCCCCCCTGAACTTGGGACCACCGTGACGTGGTGAGGGGGCTCTTGAACCCCAGGAATTTGTTCCCAGGTTTGAGTCCAAGAGTCCCATATATCATTATATATTTCTTTGGATTAAAATTTGTGGAATTTCCATTTTTGCTAAAATTGGACCTGGTAAATAGGAAAACATATCATAGCTGGGATTAGGTTAATATCCAAAGTTAAATAGTGAGAACTGTGGTAGGACCATCAACTGCCCAATAATGTTCGGACCTGAGAGATATCAGATTGACAACTCAGAGGCTGAACTATTCTGCAGGGCTGAACCACAGATTCCAGCAGCGTCTGGTTCTGGGGATAGGACTCTCGGCATTCTATCTGGTTTGCCCATAACATGATTAGGCTGGGGATGATTATATTCTTGTAATACTCTCAGTCCTAGGAAACGAGTTTGGCTTACACTTGGGCCACTCTAATTATGTTGTGCCATCCCCTGTGGGGTAGGGTAGGGATCCGGACATTTGGGAGTCGGTTCTCACTTGTGCCATTGGTGGAAGAATAAACTCCAGGAAAGGCTGATGATGTCTTTTTAAGGTTTTCAGGGTTAATTTTTTTTTTTTTATCAGATCCTTTATGACTAGTGACTATAAGGATTGAAGTATCCCTGGGCCCTTTGATGATGATTTAGCGCAGATGATGACCTCTGACAAGGCCTCGAGACAAATGACAACTCTTGGCATGAACCTGACCATTGATGTGGAATGCTTCAGTGGTGGCACTACCTTTACCTCTCAGGGTGGTCATCACAAATTGAAAACTTACCAGTATCGGAACACTTTGGATAATTTGAAAGTATTACATGTAGAGCACATTCCTTTGGAATGTGACTACAAAACTCTCTGTTTCGTTTGCTAGGTACGGTAAAATAATAGAGTTAAGAATGAACTTTGATGAAAATGAAGGAAAATGGGAAGCATGGGTAGCTTTTGAAAAACATGAAGCTGCTCTTAAAGCCGCCAGCAGCAACATTAATAATATCAAAATTTGTAAACCGACTGTCAAAGGAGCACTGTCTGACAAGACCCCTAAAAACATGGATGTGTATAGACCACCTCAATGGGTACAAGTGGCTCAGGCAAATTTGGAGGACAATGCCACTCTTGAGAGAACTCCCAAGCCTCCAATGTGGTTGGTAGTGTCTGCTAGGGAGGAAAATTACAATTACTGCAAATTTAGCAGATACACCCAAAAAAGGTTGGAGGTATTGATATGGGTAACATCTCAAGGTTTGGTAGAGGCAGTGTCCTTATTCACGCCAAATCAAAGACCCAATCATGTATATTGACACTGAAGAATTTGGAGCAAGTTGACATGATAAAAGAAACTAGACCACACGTGAATTTCAGTTATGGAAGAGGAGTAGTATTTGATAGAGACCTTTGTGAACTGACAGAGAGTGAAATATTAGAAATTAGTCCAATGTCTGTATGGAAGGTAAGAAAAATTCAAAATGCAAATATGGTCATTCTGACTTTTGAGGACTTCGACATACCATCTTATGTCAATTTTGGAAATGAGAGGGTCAAAGCTAAACTGTTTCTATCAAAGCCTCTGCAGTGCTATAACTGTTTTCAGTTTGGTCATCCACTGTAATAACTGCTCTGCCCCTGAACATGGTCCTTGTTCAAAACAACCAAAATGTATTAATTTCGAACTGGCTCATACCCCATCCAATAAAAATTGCAGCCAATATAAATATGAAGAGGCAGCTGCATGTAAAGCTGATGCTGAGCATATAAGCATTAGTTATGCTAAAAAATTAATTGGTCAGACAAAGACCTATGCTATGGCTCTGAATTCCGTAGCCAATATAAGAACTCAAGCCAACAATGTAGTACCTTTACCTGCTGTAAAAGTGAGAGCTCCTGAGACTAAGACCCGGTCATCTGGTCTAGGTGCTCAGCCTGCTAGGGTTGAAGCACCCTCTTTAAGGAAGATGTGCCTACTCTTACACAGAATCATCTCCAGTTGATGAGACCTTCCCTCTGTTTCTCCCATCTCGCGTGCAACAAGAAACCTTCCCAAAGAAATGGACAAAAAAAACTAAAGGTCCAAAGAGAGTAAGAACTCCTTCATCCTCTCCTCCGCCTTGCTCAAAGTATGGAGATTTCCAAACCCCATAAAAAGTGTAACAAGAGTGAGGCCAACAATGAGGGTGCTTCTGCCTCAGTAGCAGCCAAGGAATCAAGTTTCTTGGATAATAAGCAAACAGTAGTTGAAGTCCACTCTGCTCTGTATCAGAAAGCTAATAAAAAACATAATGGAGCTAAGCAAAAATCACTTATCTTAAGACATTCTAAAGAAACTCCTATCAAGTCCCATAAAGAAAGTGAATCAAAGAAACAGATTACAGTGGAATTGCCCTTGGCAGATCCTAGCACTAAAAATTCAATATGGACATTTTACAATGGAACCATAAGGGACTAAGAACTCGTTCAGAAATTCTAAAAGTATTACTGCATGGGCATAATCCAGGGGTTGTATGTCTCCAAGAAACTAAATTGGGGGATGCAGTATACAATCCGTGTGGATATTTCTCGAACTCTATAACGCTAGGCTCCTTAGGTTAATGAGTCTCACAATAATAGATAATGTACACTAGTACATGTATGATTGTTCCCGTGAGGAACCCAATTTAAGAGTTGATATAGATATGTATATCTTAACTGCCTACTATTAAAGGAGAACTGGTTCCAAATACCATCTTAGTTGTATAGTTACGAGGACAGTAATTCAAAAGGTTTAATTGAAGGCACTTATGAAAGACCGTTGCAATTTTGCATTCATTACAACAAACCATTAAATAACAATGCAATTACTCCCAACAATAAATGGCAGTGCAATTATTCACAAAAAAACAAAAGTAGATTCAAATCAGCACGTGCCTGCCATCAATCACTAGTCTTGATAAAAGTATGATAACAAGGCTCTATCCCGTGGACAATGAAATATTAGCAAGTCATAGAACAACCATGTTATCTGATGCTCCAAGGAGAGAAGAGAGCGAGGTGGTGATTCCTCCTGCTTTTATACCGCAGGCTACGATAGTTGCAACATGGAAATAGCAAATATCAGCTGAGGATTGACCTGTGACTTTACACAAATAAAGGAGGACAAAGGATGGGGGACTTTACAGTACACAAATAAAGGACAAAGGCTGGAGGACTTTACACAAATAAAGGAGGGCAAAGGATGGGGCTTTCTTACAAGTGCACATGCAAAGCCAGGATCTAGGACCAACAGGTGAGCGTGAATTAATCGTGGTTTGGCAGACAAGTAGTGCATGAAATTGGCGCGAACACACAGGATCTTGGCGCCAACACAAATGATTTGGCGCCACTCTGAAAGTTATTTAGTTTTGATGCAATAAAAATATCCAAAGCACATGAAATGAATTGGGAATTACTCAACACAACCACACTACTTATCAAAATCAGTTAAGTGATATATACACCATATGTTAAGAAATTCAACTTAAGAAGTCTCTGACAACCGCTTAGAGATGGGAGATGGCCAAATTGGTGCTATATTCAAAATTTGGACAAACTGAGCCTAAACTATGAGATCTATAAGATGAACCCCACTGATGGGGACCGTGCCCATGTAGGTGTTGCAATAATTATTGCTAAAACATTGCAACATTTTATTGTTCCCTGAACACGCAGCTTCAAGCAATTGCTATCCGGGCTATTTTTGACCATGAAATCATAATCTGCTCTCTTTAAATGGCATAAATTCTAAGGCCCCAACCAGGCTAATCTGGAAAAAGATAAGAAAACTAAGTGGCAACTACGTTCCATCGCCAACGCCTTGTCTGAAAATCTATGGAGACCTTGTCACCAAGCCTGATGAAGTTGCTGAAAAACTGGGTGAGCATTTCTCTGAAGTGTCGAATTCTAGGAACTATTCAACTCAGTTTCAGAATATTAGGAATTTGACCATTTCCCTTTATTTAAATTCTCGAAATGGTGAATCTTATAATGCCAAGTTAGCTTGAAGGGAATTAAGGGATGCTCCATCATCATCTGAATCGACATCCCCCGGGATTGATAACATTCTTTATAGCGTGCTCAAAAACCTTCCAGATTCTGCTAAATCTTATCTGCTGAAAATCTTGAACAAAATATGGGAAACTGGTTTTCTTCCCCCATCTTGGAAGATTGCAGTTGTTGTCCTCATTTAAAAGTAGATGAATGGGCCTCATCTGTAGGCTTTAAATTTCTCATAGATAAAACTCAAGCAACCATATTTTATAAAAATAAAAAGTGGAAAAAAGGGGAAGAAATAGATTTAAAAATCAGAAACCATTGTATACCAATTGGCCAAACAGCAAAATTTTTGGGATTAGTATTCGATACTCACTTGAACTGGAAAGCCCACATAATATATGTAAAATCAAAATGTAAAAGAGCGTTAAATCTAATAAAAAAACTGTTGAACACTACTTGGGGAGCCGACAGACATACCCTTACTGTACTGTATAAAGCAACAGTTCTATCATTGATTATGGAAGTGAAGTATACGGCTCAGCATCTGACGCAGCGCTGAAAAAGTTAGACCGTTCACAATGAAGGCCTTAGAATATGCTCGGGAGCCTTAAGATCATCACCAAAATCATCGTTACAAGTTGAATGTGGTGAACTGCCTTTGTCTCTCCATAGAGAGCTGGTAACAATGAAAAGTGCTTTAAGAATTCAAACTAGTGATTCCCCAACAAAAAATTATTTGAATTAAGAGATGTATTTATAAACAACCATCCACCACCTTTCCCAATTAGAGCTAGAAGACTGTTTGAGTCGCTGAATATAAATATACAAGTGCCTTTAATAGTAAGATCACCTTCTCCCTGGACAATGAATAAAATAAGAATTTGTACACAACTGAAATATTTATCAAAAAGTTGCTCATATACACCAGAACACCATAGACAACATACAGCAGAGCATATAAGCCGAAAAGGTCCACATTACGTAATATATACAGGTGGATCTAAATCAGAACACGGAGTAGGATATGCTGCAGTGTCCCAAGACAAAACTTATCAGTTCTCTCTTCCTAATAATGCTTCTGTATTTACAGCAGAATTGTATGGAATTGCATCAGCTATAAAAATACTTAAAGAAACATCATTCAATAATTATGTAATTTTCAGTGATTCAAGAAGCGCTATAGAAGCTATTCAGAGTTACAAATCAAAAAATAATATAGTACAACAAATTAAATTATTTTTCCACAACTCATGTAATAATGGGAAAAATGTAGAAATACGTTGGATCCCTGCCCATGTAGGGATCAAAGGAAATGAAGATGCAGACAAAGCAGCCCACGTGACAAGATCAAATGTGAATATCCCTGTTACTGATTATGTAACACATAAAATTGCGTATTATAAATAAATGGCAATATAAATGGAATGAAGAACCTGAAAGTAATAAATTAAAACAAATAAAACCTAATGTTAAAAAATGGAGTTCATTATAGCAGAGAGACACGCACAAGTAATAATCCAACATGTCTCAGAATAGGCCATACTCACCTGACACAGGAGCACTTAATGAGTAGCCCATATGGCCCGGCTCCCGAGTACTTAGAGTGAAGGGTGATAATAATGGTCAGACATGTGTTATGTGTGTCCAAAGTATGACCAACAGTGAATGTCAACTTTTGGAAATAAATCAATGGAGGAAATTTTATCAGAATCTTTTCCATTTTCAGTCGTTCCAATTTTGAGGAACTGTAATTTAATTAATAAAACATAAAAATAAGTAAATAATAAAAGCACGAAAACCCTTTTAGCATTTGCCGAATAAAAAAAGGCAAAATTTTTAAATATTACTTAACTTATATTCTGAATTTTAATATACCTTTTTAGTGTGTATGTAAGGAAGCATAAGTAACTGTATTTATTGTACGTATGTGTTTCAGTATGATAGCATGTGCCTATGTGCAGTTTTTAATTTCATTTTAATTCATTCACCATCGTACTGAATGATCTACTTGGCCCTAGTGCTTGGCCTCAGGGCCAGCCCTATGAGAGCTGAAAGTCAGCTCAGTGGTCTGGTTAAACTACTTTAATAATAATAATAACAACGTTGTCCCCATTACACTATGACACTACTTGGCGTTTCGCTATTATTAAGCGGCTTCATGACATCGGAATTCATGGTAATATGTTAAATTACATCAGCTCATTTGGAAGTGATAAGTATATTAAAGTTAGAACTGAAAATAACTTGTCTAATGGTTTTGAGCTGGAGGAATGCGTCCCACAAGGCAGTGTACTGACTGTCACCTTATTTGCTGTGGCCATAAACAGCATTGTTGAATGTGTCTCCCCTCCAGTAAAGGCATCTTTTTTTGTAGATGCCCTTGCTATATATGTCACTAGTTATGGTGCTATTGCAGCTTGTAATTTCTTGCAAAAGTCAGTTAATGCAATCAGCAATTGAGCTGACAATGGCTTTCGATTCTCCCCTTCCAAAACTGTGTAAGAGGTGAAGTTTTTAGGGATGATTTTTTATAAGAAGCTAACATGGGCTAATCATATTGACTCCTTGAAAATTAAGGTAAAGAAATCCCTTAACATTTTAAAAGTATTCTCAGGTTTTAACTGGGGCGCTGATAAGAGGTCACTTTTACAGTTATATGACTCATTATGTAAATCCAAGCTTGAGTATGTTGCCAAGTCTACTCTTCAGCAAGGACAAACAAACTTAAAAAGTTAGATGTAGTTCATCATGCTGGTCTAAGAATAAGCTCTGGTGCACTGAAGACACCACCAGTTGAAAGCTTGTGTACCGACACTGAAGAGCTCCCTCTAGATTTATGTCAAGAGGAACTGGGACTGAGGTGTATGATCAAATTAAGAGGTTCCCCTGAAAGCCTTGCAGCTTCCACTCTTAACGAATAAGATTCACATCAGTTTGCAGACGCTAAAGCATCCAAACCTTTTCATGCAAGAATTAATGCTGCATTTGACAATGTGTCTATTAAAACCCAAAAATTAAGGCAATATGTTGCCTCCGTGGTTGACTCCAGAACCGTTGGTCCGTCAGAAAGCTGCTGTTAAAAAATCAGTTAATATCCAGGAAGTGAAGGCTCGTTTTCTTGATTATGACCAAATACTGTACTTTGGGTTCTGTTAAACTGTTCACTGATGGATCAAAGACGTCAAGTGGTGTTGGTTGTGCAGTTGTTCGGGGTAATAACTCATATGCGGGTTGGCTATCTAATAATGCCTCTATTTTTAAACCTGAGTTAACTGCATTAGCTAAACGTCTTGAGACTGTTTCTACTCTACAGGGTAATACTTTTACCATATACTAAGATTCCTATAGTGCACTCATGGCCATTAAGCAATATAACCCTAAACATCCAGTTATTCAGTATATTGAAGAATGGTTGTATAGGCTTGCTTCCAAATTCAAATTAATACATTTTTGCTGGGTCCCTGTTCATGTACGCATTTTAGGTACCGAACTTGCTGACCAACAAGCAAGAGATGTCTTTACTAAAGATGACATTCTATTCCGCCATATTCCTGCTACCAATATGAAATGGACTATTCGATCATATATCAAAAATAGATGGCAAGCACGTTGGTCTTCTCCCCTTCTGGCCAACTACAGAAAGTACAAGAAGATCAGACAAAGTACTGAACATTGGCCATCTGGATTCCAACAAAACTGTAGGGTAGAAATTGTACTCTGTCGTCTGAGAATTGGTCAGACTCAATTGACCCACAGATTCCTTTTAGAGGGGAGGGAAGGGGAACTGCACTAGTCTGTGTACAGTGCGACTTTCCTCTTACTGTGGAAACCATGTTGTTACATTGCCGTAGGTATGCTGCAGCGCGGCAAAGACATGGGTTAGTGGGCAGGGATATGGCAGAACTGCTTGCTCCTGATGTAGTTGTTAATAACGTGGTTGCATTCCTTACAGACATTAACCTCTATAATGAAACTTAATATTGACCTCTTGGAATATCGCAAAGTGTAGTATGAACCTCTATAATGAAATTCATTATTGACCTCTTGATACATTGCCAAGTGCGGTATGCACACTTTTGCAGTTTTGTATATAAGCATGTTTATGGATATTTTTTTTTTTTTTTACTTTTTTACATTGTAAAGGTTATATGCATATCCTAAATGCAAAGTTATAATTTCTTATGGGGAATATCAGTTTTTGCCAAATGTCAATTTGCACCATAGTTTTAAAATCATTCTTTTATTCTATTTATTTAATTTATAAATTCATTGCCATGCTCAGACAAAATTCATTATAGCACTCGGATTCCAGTGCTTGGCTTCAAGCCTAAATTTCATATTCTATTCGTCATCCGCATAGTTTCCTATGAGAATACTGAACCTACTGTATATTTGGTACAGCATATCATCATATCTTATATCCATCTGTTTTGAGTTATATTGTAAGAAATGAATAAACTGTGAGCATGACCAATCATATTGAGTTCGTTTTGTTTGACAGAATCTCCACAAAAACTCGGTATTGACAATAAATGTCATTACTCGTGCACAGACTGAACCCGAGAAAACAAAACTCCAATTTCCATGATTTGCTAAGGGAAAGAAGTCAGTGTGTGGTTGCAGCCATTGTGAACACAGAAACTGCAGTAGACATATTGATGTCTACACTGCTCTCTATTTTGTAGATCTGGTGCTTTTCGAATAGAGGCTGATTATTCTGGTGATTTTCGGACGTTGGAATTTTCTTTATTAGGTCTTAGGTTTAGTTTTTGGGCAAGTTTCGAAAATATTTAGCTGGGCGAATTCCATCGCCATTCCGCTACTTATAACCTGGGCTCTATTTCTTGGGCATTGGTTACTTGACTGAGCTCCACAACTGAAGAAGGTTGCTAGGTTGGCTTCTCTGTGGGTGTTCCACGGGTAAATGTTGAAGTCTCCATGGTACATCTTTCTATCAAGTTGTATTTCAGTTACATTCTCTGTTATCACTTCCATTCAAGGCTTTATTCGACGACGTGTTTGCCCAAGGGTTCTGCTCGTTCAGAAGGCTTTGTCATGTTTTCGTTAGTTTTGCCATGCCAGACCTCCTCGTCCTGTTGGTCAAGAGAAATCCTCTTAGCCAGTGAGTAGTAGTTATTTTTTCCTAAATAATTTAGGGTCACCAGGGCATTCTGTGGCTAGAACGACTACTGTACTTGCTTCCAATTATTGCGTTGTTCTTGGATAAACGTGGGGTTGTGGCTGCTATCTTTGGAGTGATACTTCTCAGCACAATTGCTGCACAGACTAATTAAACTTTATCATTTCTTAATAACAGCACTTAAAACACTAACTTTTCTGAATAAAAAAATTGAATGAAGAAACAAGGTCAGTTATTGTTAACTGTCTTCATTAAAATAAGTGTTACTTGGACGTTAGTTCAAAAACATATTTATAATAGTATATGATTGACCATGATTTCCGCCCCTCATCGATACTGGAGAAGAAGCAAGTGACCAAGAGTGAGTCCGGGGGAAAGGGACAGTCTCATACTTTCGGTGTTGAAGTCATGGCTACGGCGACGGATGTAACATGAGAGAGGTATCAAGTTTTCCTTCAGTGTGCTGTATCTCAGAGGGGAGGGTGCAGGTATTCTGCGTCTCTAATACCAGCTCCTCTCCCTCTAACATGCTGAGTGCTGATACCTGCAGTGACAAAGCTCTGCCAGTAGGAATGTAGTCTAACCGTCTGATGCCCCTGGCATAAGGACACTTGACCTGGGAATATATTTCCTCTCCGGGTGGCACTAGCTAGACCAAGAGATTTCGGATCTCAAGCAACTGTAGAATCATCATGGCATCGTGGTTCGAATTGGGCTTTTACTTTCATAAAGACATAGCATGTGAAAAAAAGAAGTTAAGTGTACCTTAGTGTAACCAGACCACTGAAGGAGCTGATTAACAGCTCTCCTAGAGAGGGCTAGCCCAAAGGATTAGACTTATTTCATGTGGCTAAGAACCAACTGGTTACCTAGCAACGGGACCTACAGCTTATTGTGGAATCTGAACCACATTATACCGAGAAATGAATGTGTATCACCAGAAATAAATTCCCCTAATTCTTCACTGGCCGGCCGGAGATTCGAACATGGGCTCAGCAGTGTGCTAACCGAGAACTATATCGACCTGTCCAACGAAGAACTGACATAACATGTGGGTATTGGAATACCTTTCATAGCAATGGGAAATCACGAGGATCATTTCTTGCAGTCGATACATTTGTTAAGTCAGAAGTCTAATCTCTTTACTGGTTTTGCACGCAACTGTGACTACAGTACATATTGCCTTATGCAACTTATGAGCTGAAATTTCCCAGACTGTTTGTTTTCAAAAAGGCGCGAGTCTTTTGGTCAGACCAATGGGCGCATGATTCCCTGCTTCCAGAATATTTAGTGAATTGCCCTTCGAATTAAATCATGCTGAAAGACTTGACAGCTTTCTGAAAACGACTGTGACATTTCAAGCGCCCCCTTTTCTCCCCAGTTGGTGACACTTTCTCCCCACCAGTGAAGGTAGAAGCTTCTTCACTGAGGAAGTGTACCCAGAGTGTGAAGAAACAAAATTCAAGGGGCCTCCATGGCTGTCTGCAGTACGTGGTGAAGGTGGATGTAACCCGATGAGTCTGTTCTTTTTCTAATCTGATCAGGATTAGTTATGTCATTAGTAAATGGATTATGCTGAAATGCGTTCTCTCTCTCTCTCTCTCTCTCTCTGTGAAATAACGAAGCAATATATTCTTATTACCTTTAATGGAGATCTCGACTTGTCTTCAGGGAAGGCAAAAGGAGGAGGAGGAGGAGGAGGAGGAGGAGGAGGAGGAGGAGGAGGAGGAGGAGGAGGAGGAGGAGGAGGAGGAGGAGGAGGAGGAGGAGGCGACGTTATCATCTTCATTTTTATTTTGAAGGCTCTTCTTTCTTTCAGCCCTCACGTGGGATACAGTTCATAGTTTTTTCGGTTTTTAATAACGTGACCTCAGCAACCTTTTCTCAGCAACCTTGAATATTTTGCCTTTCATTTCATCTCGACTGTCTTCATTTTTAGCCTCGATTTATATTTTAGTTTGAGTCGATTAGTCAAGGGGTACCTTGGACTCTTAAATGTATGGTGATGAAATGTTGATTTCAGTGGACAAGTGATTCCCATCGTGAGTTTTATGAAGAAGGCTGCCAGGGTCAGATCCACTTCACTTCCCCCGTTTGTCAAGATCATTCTTGTCAAGATCTTGTCTGGACAGTTTTCGAAGTCATGAGGAGGAGGAGGGGGAGGAGGAGGAGGAGGAGGGGACAGGTACTTCAAGCACAAACGGTGTTTCTCTTTCATGTGCAAGGCCTTTGGAAAACCCATTAGGTGCTTTCTATAAGTCGTAAGTTTTGGAAATAAATATATTTTGATTTTTTTTTTTTTTTAGTTCGTGGCAGTTAAACGCTTAGATGTAACTCCGTACCGTAAGTAGCATGGACATGTTTGCAAAAGGTTCGTATGAAATTGAAGGCAGTGATAATATGTTAAAGAAGAGAAAAACTTTTCTTTTTCAGACCAATGGAGAGACGAGCTACCTTTCGCGAGGTGATACCCGGCATCCTGCGAATCCTGTGAGCTGAATGTTCCACTGAAATGGATTCACATAACTTGATGTACAGTAGCTGCCGGTTGTCACCCATTCAACTATTGACCAAGGTAAGTGAAATATCCTAAAACATTTCTACTCTATGAAAGGTTTTGTAGACGATTTTTCTTTTGGTGGTTAGCTGGACTGGACTGGTGGTTAGACTGGAAGTTGTTGTTATAAGCTTTTCACTTTTCAAGAGGGAGGTTGATTCTTCATTGGAATGGATTTGACCAGACTCTTCAAGGCAGCCAAGTAAGTACCCACATTCAGCCATTTCAGTAATGTTGTCTATGGCTTGATTTTTTGAAAACGATAGTCTTTCTCCTCGTTGGTCTTTCTTTTTTTTCCTCAGAATCGGCTGCAAGAAGAGAGATTAGAGGGTCCATATTCTTTTCCATTCAGTGATGGGAGGTGTGTGTACTTAAGCTTTCTATTTTGGGGTACATCAACCTTCCTTTTGGATTAGTTTGTTAGCACAGGAAATAGAGGAGATTAAGTGGAGGAGGGGGAGGAGGAGGAGGATGAGAACTCCATGAAGGTCAGGGATTTGAATTGAGGTTCAAGTTGAGGCTATCCTCCTTCCGCTTTCCAGGGCTTGCAAGCAGAGTGCCTGTCTTGGCTTGTAAGGGACCACAAGGCGGTCCTACGGGCACACGTGTGTGTGAGTCAGCCATCGGACAAAACAGGACGACAAGCGTCCCGCTCTCTCTCTCTCTCCCTCCCATGCGTCAGAGGCGACCGCTCGAAGGAACGCAACTTCTACCATACAATATTCCTGTCCATTTTTCTCTAACCATTGTTGTCTTGATTCATGTACAATCACCACTACTTGCATTGCTATGCAAGCATTCCGATCATGTACTCATAATGTTCCACCGAATCTTCTGTATCAAACTGCATGAATGTTTCTGTTTGTGAAGACGCCAAACGTCTCGCCATTTCACATATATTATGCTACTGCATTGTATTCATTAATCTGTCTCGAATCTCATGCAAATGTCCATATGTGGAATTTCCTGGCCTTTCCATTGATATATGTTTTATCACTGTACGTTTATTATGTCTCTCACAATCTCCATCTGTTTGTCTGTCGACAAACGCAGATGTCCGAAACATAATCTCTGTTTTGCCCTGTCTGTGTGTAGAAACTACATTGCGGCTTGTACCAGCCAATAACAACTTCGAAGATTCTGGACATTCATTCAGTAAGGAACCAGTAATAAACTAGACAACACCCAGCCAGTATGTGGCTCAATACCCTCCTTACAGGCCCCTTGATCTGTAGAAAACAGAATGGGATTCGAAATTTCTGCTATTCCTGAAACGGACGAATTGAATTGAATTGAATATAGAACTTAGGCCGAAGGCCAAGCACTGGGACCTGATGAGACGAAACGAGAAGTTGGGAGTATAGTATATTCGTCTGTGTTAGAGATGTCTGATGAAGTGAGGAGATGACGAGATGAAAGGATTGATGGACAGATGGTGGCCAAGGACGACCGATAGGATCCTGTACTGTAGCCGTCGGCATAAGGCGAGGCGAGTGCTTGGAAAGGCAATTTCGATGTTGTGGCCAAATGGGGGAACAAGAAGGAAAAAGTTTTCATAAAGCTCCTTCAGTGACCTTCCTTGAAGAAGCATAGAAGTAAAGGGGCTAAACTTGGTGGTATATATATTGGGGTTTTGTCAGGAATGCAAATGATATTTCACTTTTTTCGCTGGAAAGGAATTGAGTTAACTTCAGTATCCAAAACAGTATTTTCACGTATCGTGATATGCAACTCTGGGCCCGTAGTGCAGTGGTCATGCTTGAAACGCCAAAAATATCTCATCCTTCAGATACAACTCAATTAGGATCCTTCAGATATGACTCAGTTCGGTCAATGGTCATTTTTATTGAGATAGGAGTGCCGACCAAGTTGAGTCTATAATCCGTGATTATAGATTCAACTGAGAGATCTGGTTATGCATTTTTTCGATTTTCCCCGACATGGTAGATCGTCCTTGGGTCATTAGTGGGAAAATGGATACCTACTGGTATATTGCTCGTGCTAAAGCACTAAGAAACCTGCCAATTAAACTTGAATGGAAAGGAGTCGCCGGGTGTTGATCATTACTACTGATAGGGTGTGGTTCCAGGCTCCATTTACTCAAGTTATATTTGAGTAGTTGAGTGCATAACGAGATTTCTCATATTTAAGGAAGGTGTTACTTTGAGAATATTCAGAGCAAATTTGCTGTGTTACACACAAGATATGAGTTTTAGCATCTCGTTGTATCCCCCCAAAATTTCATTCTCTTTCAGCAAAGGCCTTCCTGAGAACCTGGGATTTGATGATGATGATGACACAAGATGAAGAATGTTGGCGCCCAACAACGGAGCAGACCCAAGTTAGGGGATCATAATATCTGTGACGATTTACTCCTGTTGTAGACACTCATATTTATGATAGACTTGTCGCAGTTTTCTGAGTTTTCCTTTCACCTTTTAACCTCGGTATGTAGCTGTCGTTAAAGTCGTGGTGATGGCATGTGTATATAAAATGACTTAATAAGGTGACTAACGTATAAGCGAAGAGGAACTCTTATTGCTAGCATTCCTTAGGGCAGCATAATTTGGCTACAAATCAAAGTTGACACAAACAGAATATGTGTTTGTTTAGGTATTGACTTCGTAGCTGGCGACGTCATTTCGGCTAAACTTAAGAAGCATCTCTTCATTTGGACGCCATTTTAGACTTTAAAAATCCCAAACTTATTACTTGAAGATGTCAAGTTCTGAAACTGTTTCGGGGCATTGAATCATAATTATGCAAATTCTGAGTCAACTTCTGTGTGACAGAGCAGCTTTTGTAACAAAGTAGTTCCACTGACAGTTAAATTAGGGGATGAAGTTAGTCATCCTGCCCTAAGAATTGAAGGTCTGGAAATTTAAGACCAAAACTCTGATATAAACCTTTTGTCTTCTATGAAGCCTTTGTTACAGTGAAGGTCTAGAGTGCTTTAATATTATGATCAACATTATAATTTCAAACGAGTTTCTGCAGTCTGAACGGAATTAAAGTGAAAACTTAAAGACTGATCAAATGCTCACTGATCTCGCGCAAAACTTGTTGAAAGCCAATTCAAGTCAGGGGAGAGAGAAGTTGGTGGATTGTCTAAGGGCTAAATTGTGTGGCTTTAGTTCGTCCATGATATTATTAGCCTTGGCACAGAAAATGATTCATACCCACAAAACTGGTCCAAAAGTAGGCATTTCACATGGGAAAATAACATCATTTTGAATTAATGACTCTAGGAATTAAGAAATTAATGAAGTAAATTGTCGAAAAAGAACGAGTGTAAATCTGAACGTGAAAGAAAGGCGACGTCTGATGAGTGGAAGGGCATGAGGAAGCTTCGTTGGGTGTCTTTCCTTTGACAGTCAGCAGTGTCCCTTGGCGGGTTCTTTAAGAGTGTATAGTGGTGCTTCTTCAGCTGTATCAGCGTTATTCACCAAGAGTGATTTTTTCATGGAATATCTTTCACAGGAAACTGAATTTCATGTGTTTTGATGGTTACCGCCTTTCTTTCCCACTCGAGCAAAAATAACTTGATTTGGAAAGCTCTCACTTTGTTCAGGATTTTGACCATTCTGAAACATATTAAGGAAACTAAGTTCAAAAACAGTTCAGAAAATAATTTAGCATTAATCTAGTTTACTTAGAGGTGAACTAGTAAAGCACAGTCATTAAACTAGTTTCTCAGAGCAAGCCTAAGTACATTCTTAGAGAAGTGTTTTCACTTATTTAATCGTCAGTGAATAGGGTGTGTCTGGATTTCTAAGACAGGCTTCTCAAAGCAATTATTGTTTTATTTTTTTATTAACTTAATAAAGGGAGTCAAAGAGTTTTGGTTTATCAGCTCCATCGAGGTTGACAGTCCTCTTGCAGGTAGGAAAATGTCGCCATCATCATCATTTATGTCAGCCTTTCCCTTGAACTTGTTAGACGTGAAAGGATGGGGTTGTCTCCCTTACTCTCTATTTGGTGCACTTTCCAGCTCATTCCCTATCTCTTCTTTTCTGCTACTTCCTCATTTCCTTCTTCTTTCAATAACTGTTCCTTATCTTGCCTTCTCATGCGTCCCAGACAGTCTCAGTCCATTCTATTCTACAACCTCTGGGCATCACTTGAATGGACATCTTTCAACTGCACATTTGCTACCAATCTTCCTCACTATACCTTTGTCAGCATCCATGTGTCCACAGGACTGAGTTATTTATACAAGCCTTATGAATGCATCATAAATCCTTGCTTGTCTGATAAGAGGGTCTCTTGACAGCAATCTTTTCCCATTTCATCAATACAGGGCTCTTCTCGTCGTTACTAACCTCTCAAGACTCCTCCTTGACAGTCCAGTGTCCCCAAGGTAACAGAAATGTTTTACCTCTTGTGACGACAATAAGTTGTCCCTATTGCTGTGCTTATACATCATCATGAAGAGTCCCTTTCTTGCATATTTTGCAGTCATGAGCATCTCTGGTCTTACCGTCTGTTACTGAGTACACAGTACTACATTCGCACGGCTACCTTCTTGGCTGAACCTTTTCACTTGCTTGGCTTTCATAAGATGTGCTGATTTTAACTTCCCCTCCTTTCCATTCCACTCTTCCACTTTTCAAACATTGTTACAATCTCTTCAAACAATGTTACAATCTCTTCATCTAACTCTGCCGTTAACACCCTTGCTACTTGCACATAGCAATTACCAGGGGCCACCCTTTCTGTATTTTCCTCCATCACTATGATAAACATCAAGTCTCAGGGGTGACCGACCCTTGGTGGAAACCAGCATTTACCTTTAATTCCGTGAACACACAAACCGATGTCTTCACTCTTGTTCTGTGGTGCACTAACTATGGTTAGCTCACCTAGACTCTTTGGTACCCTGTGACTTAGCAATGTCTTCCTAAAGTGTTTTGGTTTTCCAGAACCTCTCAAGATCTACAGATGTGTGGAACCCTGTATTGGGGCAGTGTTATCAGTGCACCTCACACGGTGTACTGTAGGCACTTAGCTGCATCCACTTTCATTTCTTTTACTATACCTCCGTTCATATTCTGTCTTTCCACCTTCTCCTAACAGTTGTGTTTTGCATGGTACGTTCCTGTTTTTGACTTCAGTAGCAATAAGCAGACTGATCATTATTGATTTCAACTTTGTTTCTCATATCCTTTACAAATGCTTATCATCTTCCTATTTTTTCAATTCTTCTGGTCCTTTCCATTTCTTTATCAGGTTTTCCTACACAGTACCTGCATTCTGGTCAGCTCTAAGTGACTGATTCACTAGTTGTTTTTAGGAAATTATTATTCCTGGTGGCCCTAGGAGATTTCCACTCTTCGTCTCAAAGGACCCCCTTCAATCTCTTTAATGATATATTCTCTGTTGGTGTCTCCATCACGTAACATCCTCTGGTTTATCTCATTTTTCTCAGGCAACATTCAAAACACTCCTCAAATATTCCATTGGACTTTTCATTTCGTTTTGTCTCTATTTTCATCTTTCCTCCGCCATTTTGCTCTTCTGAATTTATCTCTTTTCCTTCTGCTGTGTTGTTGATCTGATTCAATTCCCCCCATTTTCTTTGACCTTACTACCTACCTTTCGGTTTAGCCTCCCTTCTCTTTTCTTACTGCTTCAAGGCTGTCTTTTTCTCTCCTTTAGGCCTGTGTACGTCTTGAAATGTCTCTTTCTCTCCTTTAGGCCTGTGCACATCTTGAAATGTCTTTTTCCCTCCTAGCCTGTGCACATCTTGAAATGTCTTTTTCTCTCCTTTAGGCCTGTGTACATCTTGAAATGTCTCTTTCTCTCCTTTAGGCCTGCGCACATCTTGAAATGTCTTTTTCTCTCCTAGCCTGTGCACATCTTGAAATGTCTTTTTCTCTCCTTTAGGCCTGTGTACATCTTGAAATGTCTCTTTCTCTCCTTTAGGCCTGCGCACATCTTGAAATGTCTTTTTCTCTCCTAGCCTATGCACATCTTGAAATGTCTTTTTCTCTCCTTTACGGCTGTGCAAATCTTGAGATGTCTCTTCCTCTCCTTTAGGCCTATGTACATTTTGAAATGTCCTTTTCTCTCCTTTAGGTTGTTTACATCTTGAAATGTCTTTTTCTCTCATTTAGGCCTGTGCACATCTTGAAATGTCTTTTTCTCTCTTTTAGGCCTGTGTACATCTTGAAATGTCTTTTTCTCAACTTAAGGCCTGTGCATATTTTGAAATGTCTTTTTCTCTCCTTTAGGTCTGTGCATATCTTAAAATGTCTTTTTCTCTCTTGTAGGCCTGTGTACATCTTGAAATGTCTTTTTCTCTCCTTTAGGCCTGAGTGCATCTTGAAATGTCCTTTTCTCTCCTTTAGGCCTGTGCACATCTTGAAATGTCTTTTTCTCTCCTTTAGGCCTGTGTACATCTTGAAATGTCTTTTTCTCTCTTTTATGTACATCTTGAAATGTCTTTTCTCTCCTTTAGGCCTGTGTACATGACATCTTGAAATGTCTTTTTCTCTCCTTTAGTGCATCTTGAAATGTCCTTTTCTCTCTTTTAGGCCTGTGCACATCTTGAAATGTCTTTTTCTCTTTTAGGCCTCTGTACATCTTGAAATGTCTTTTTCTCTCTTTTAGGCTGTGTACATCTTGAAATGTCTTTTTTCTCTCCTTTAGGCCTGTGTACATCTTGAAATGTCTTTTTCTCTCCTTTAGGCCTGTGCACATCTTGAAATGTCTTTTTCTCTCCTTTAGGCCTGTGTACATCTTGAAATGTCTTTTTCTCTCTTTTAGGCCTGTGTACATCTTGAAATGTCTTTTTCTCTCCATTTGAAATGTCTTTTTCTCTCCTTTAGGCCTGTGTACATCTTGGCCTCTCCTTTAGGCCTGTACATCTTGAAATGTCTTTTTCTCTCCTTTAGGCCTGTGCATCTTGAAATGTCTTTTTCTCTTTACATCTTGAAATGTCTTTTTCTCTCTGAAAATGTCTTTTTCTCTTTTAGGCCTGTGTACATCTTGAAATGTCTTTTCTCTCTTTAGGCCTGTGTACATCTTGAAATGTCTTTTCTTTGTGTACATCTTGAAATGTCTTTTTCTCTCTTTTAGGCCTGTGTACATCTTGAAATGTCTTTTTCTCTCCTTTAGGCCTGTGCACATCTTGAAATGTCTTTTTCTCTCTTTTAGGCCTGTGTACATCTTGAAATGTCTTTTTCTCTCTTTTAGGCCTGTGTACATCTTGAAATGTCTTTTTCTCTCCTTTAGGCCTGTGTACATCTTGAAATGTCTTTTTCTCTCCTTTAGGCCTGTGTACATCTTGAAATGTCTTTTTCTCTCTTTTAGGCCTGTGTAATCTTGAAATGTCTTTTTCTCTCCTTTAGGCCTGTGTACATCTTGAAATGTCTTTCTCTCTTTTAGGCCTGTGTAATCTTGAAATGTCTTTTTCTGTTTCCTAGGCCTTTTCTCTCCTTTAGGCCTGTGTACATCTTGAAATGTCTTTTCTCTCTTTAGGCCTGTGGCCTGTGTCTTTTTCTCTCTTTAGGTCTGTGTACATCTTGAAATGTCCTTTTTCATCTTGAAATGTCTTTTTTTCTCTTTTAGGCCTGTGCACATCTTGAAATGTCTTTTTCTCTCCTTTAGGCCTGTGTACATCTTGAAATGTCTTTTTCTCTCCTTTAGGCCTGTGTACATCTTGAAATGTCTTTTCTCTCTCCTTTAGGCCTGTGCACTTTTCTCTCTTGTAGGCCTGTGTACATCTTGAAATGTCTTTTTCTCTCTTTTAGGCCTGTGTACATCTTGAAATGTCCTTTTCTCTCTTTAGGCCTGTGCACATCTTGAAATGTCTTTTCTCTCTCTTTAGGCCTCTGTGTCTTTTCTCTCTTGTAGGCCTGTGTACATCTTGAAATGTCTTTTTCTCTCTTTTAGGCCTGTGTACATCTCTGAAAATGTCTTTTCTCTCCTTTAGGCCTTTTGTCTTTTTCTCTCTTTAGGCCTGTGCACATCTTGAAATGTCTTGAAATGTCTTTTTCTTTTCTCCTTTTAGGCCTGTGTACATCTTGAAATGTCTTTTTCTCTTTAGGCCTGTGTACATCTTGAAATGTCTTTCTCTCATTTTAGGCCTTTTCTACATCTTGAAATGTCTTTTTCTCTCTTTTAGGTGTACATCTTGAAACATCTTTTTCTCTCCTTTAGGCCTGTGTACATCTTGAAATGTCTTTTTCTCCATTTAGGCCTGTGCATCTTGAAATGTCTTTTCTCTTTAGTGCATCTTGAAATGTCCTTTTCTTGAAACTCCTTTTTAGGCCTGTGTACATCTTGAAATGTCTTTTCTCTCCTTTTTTAGGCCTGTCTTTTCTCTCTTTAGTGCATCTTGAAATGTCTTTTTCTCTTTAGGCTTGTGTACATCTTGAAATGTCTTTTTCTCTCCTTTAGGCTGTGTACATCTTGAAATGTCTTTTCTCTCCTTTAGGCCTTGTACATCTTGAAATGTCTTTTTCTCTGGCCTGTGTACATCTTTTCTCTCCTTTAGAAATGTTTTCTCTCTCCTTTAGGTCTTTAGGCCTGTGTACATCTTGAAATGTCTTTTTCTCTCTTTAGGCCTGTGTACATCTTGAAATGTCTTTTTCTCTCCTTTAGGCCTTAGGTCCTGTGTACATCTTGAAATGTCTTTTCTCTCCTTTAGGCCTGTGTACATCTTGAAATGTCTTTTCTCTCCTTTAGGCCTGTGGTCTGTGTACATCTTGAAAATGTCTTTTTCTCCTCTTAGGTCTGTGTACATCTTGAAATGTCTTTTTCTCTCTTTTAGGTCTGTGTACATCTTGAAATGTCTTTTTCTCTCCTTTGAAATGTCTTTCTCTCCTTTAGGTCTGTGTACATCTTGAAATGTCTTTTCTCTCCTTTACATCTTGAAATGGCCTGTGTCTTTTCTCTTTAGGCATATCTTGAAATGTCTTTTTCTCTCCTTTAGGTCTGTGTACATCTTGAAAAATGTCTTTTTCTCTCCTTTAGGCCTGTGTATCTTCTTGAAATGTCTTTACATCTTGAGGTTCTCTCTTTTAGGTCTGTGTACATCTTGAAATGTCTTTTCTCTCTTTAGGCCTGTACATCTTGAAATGTCTTTTTCTGTCTTTTACATCTTGAAATGTCTTTTTCTCTCCTTTAGGCCTGTGTACATCTTGAAATGTCTTTTTCTCTCTTTTAGGCCTGTGTACATCTTGAAATGTCTTTTCTCTCACATCTTAAATGCCTTTTCTCTCCTTTAGGCCTGTGTACATCTTGAAATGTCTTTTTCTCTCCTTTCTTGAAATGTCTTTTTCTTTATCTTGAAATGTCTGTCTTTTATGTGTACATCTTGAAATGTCTTTTTCTCTCTTGTAGGCCTGTGTACATCTTGAAATGTCTTTTTCTCTCCTTTACATCATCTTGGTCTTTTCTCTCTGTAAATGTTTAGGCCTGTGTACATCTTGAAATGTCTTTTTCTCCTTTAGGCCTTTTTTTATGCTCTCTCTTTACATCTTGAAATGTCTTTTTCTCTTTTAGGTCTGTGCACATCTTGAAATGTCTTTTTCTCTCTTTAGGCCTGTGTACATCTTGAAATGTCTTTTTCTCTCTTTTAGGCCTGTGTACATCTTGAAATGTCTTTTCTCTCTTTTAGGCCTGTGTACATCTTGAAATGTCTTTTTCTCTCTTTTAGGCCTGTGTACATCTTGAAATGTCTTTTTCTCCTTGTAGGCCTGTGTACATCTTGAAATGTCTTTTTCTCTTTAGGCCTTGTACATCTTGCCTCTCCTTTTAGGCATCTTGTTGTGTACATCTTGAAATGTCTTTTTCTCTCCTTTAGGCCTGTGTACATCTTGAAATGTCTTTTCTCTCCTTTAGGCCTTGTACATCTTGAAATGTCTTTTTCTCTCTTTAGGCCTGTGTACATCTTGAAATGTCTTTTTCTCTTTTAGGCCTGTGTACATCTTGAAATGTCTTTTCTCTCTTTTAGGCCTGTGTACATCTTGAAATGTCTTTTTTTTCTCCTTTAGGCCTGTGTACATCTTGAAATGTCTTTTTCTCTCCTTTAGGCCTGTGTACATCTTGAAATGTCTTTTTCTCTCCTTTAGGCCTGTGTACATCTTGAAATGTCTTTTTCTCTCTTTTAGGCCTGTGTACATCTTAAAATGTCTTTTTCTCTCTTTTAGGTCTGTGTACATCTTGAAATGTCTTTTTCTCTCTTGTAGGCCTGTGTACATCTTGAAATGTCTTTTCTCTCTCCTTGAAATGTCTTTTTCTCTCCTTTAGGCCTGTGTACATCTTGAAATGTCTTTTTCTCTCTTTTAGGCCTGTGTACATCTTGAAATGTCTTTTTCTCCTTTAGGCCTGTGTACATCTTGAAATGTCTTTTTCTCTCCTTTAGGCCTGTGTACATCTTAAAATGTCTTTTTTCTTTCTCCTTTAGGCCTGTGTACATCTTGAAATGTCTTTTTCTCTCTTTAGGCCTGTGTACATCTTTGTCTTTTTTTCTCTCTTTAGGCCTGTGTACATCTTGAAATGTCTTTTCTCTCCTTGTAGAAATGCTCTGGTTGTACATCTTGAAATGTCTTTTTCTCTCTTTTAGGCCTGTGCACATCTTGAAATGTCTTTTCTCTCCTTTAGGCCTGTGCATATCTTGAAATGTCTTTTTCTCTCTTGTAGGCTGTGTACATCTTGAAATGTCTTTTTCTCTCCTTTAGGCCTGTGTACATCTTGAAATGTCTTTTCTCTCCTTTAGGCCTGTGTACATCTTGAAATGTCTTTTTCTCTTTAGGCCTTTATCTTGAAATGTCTTTTTCTCAACTTTAGTGTGCACATCTTGAAATGTCTTTTTCTCTTTAGGCCTGTGTACATCTTGAAATGTCTTTTTCTCTCTTTAGGCCTGTGTACATCTTGAAATGTCTTTTTCTCTCTCCTTTAGGCCTGTTGAAATGTCTTTTTCTCTCTTTTAGGTCTGTGCATCTTGAAATGTCTTTTCTCTCCTTTAGGTTTTACATCTTGAAATGTCTTTTCTCTCTTTTAGGCCTGTACATCTTGAAATGTCTTTTTCTCTCCTTTAGGCCTGTGTACTCTTGAAATGTCTTTTTCTCTTTTAGGCCTGTGTACATCTTGAAATGTCTTTTCTCTCTTGACATCTTGAAATGTCTTTTTCTCTCTTGTAGGCCTGTGTACATCTTGAAATGTCTTTTTCTCTCCTTTAGGTTGTTTACATCTTGAAATGTCTTTTTCTCTCATTTAGGCCTGTGCACATCTTGAAATGTCTTTTTCTCTCTTTTAGGCCTGTGTACATCTTGAAATGTCTTTTTCTCTTTTAGGCCTGTGTACATCTTGAAATGTCTTTTTCCTCTTTAGGCCTGTGTACATCTTGAAATGTCTTTTCTCTCTTTTAGGCCTGTGTACATCTTGAAATGTCTTTTTCTCCTTTAGGCCTGTGTACATCTTGAAATGTCTTTTTTCTCTCCTTTAGGCCTGTGTACATCTTGAAATGTCTTTTTCTCTCCTTTAATGCCTTTTTTCTTGAAATGTCTTTTTCTCCTTTAGGCCTGTGTACATCTTGAAATGTCTTTTTCTCTCCTTTAGGCCTGTGTACATCTTGAAATGTCTTTTTCTCTCCTTTAGGCCTGTGTACATCTTGAAATGTCTTTTTCTCTCCTTTAGGCCTGTGTACATCTTGAAATGTCTTTTTCTCTCCTTTAGGCCTGTGTACATCTTGAAATGTCTTTTTCTCTCCTTTAGGCCTGTGTACATCTTGAAATGTCTTTTTCTCTCCTTTAGGCCTGTGTACATCTTGAAATGTCTTTTTCTCTCTTGTAGGCCTGTGTACATCTTGAAATGTCTTTTTCTCCTGTAGGCCTGTGTACATCTTGAAATGTCTTTTTCTCTCTTTTAGGCCTGTGTACATCTTGAAATGTCTTTTTCTCTCCTTTAGGCCTGTGTACATCTTGAAATGTCTTTTTCTCTCTTTTAGGCCTGTGTACATCTTGAAATGTCTTTTTCTCTCCTTTAGGTCTGTGTACATCTTGAAATGTCTTTTCTCTCCTTTAGGTCTGTGTACATCTTGAAATGTCTTTTTCTCTCCTTTAGGCCTGTGTACATCTTGAAATGTCTTTTTCTCTCCTTTAGGTCTGTGTACATCTTGAAATGTCTTTTTCTCTCCTTTAGGCCTGTGTACATCTTGAAATGTCTTTTTCTCTCTTTAGGCCTGTGTACATCTTGAAATGTCCTTTTCTCTCCTTTAGGCCTGTGTACATCTTGAAATGTCTTTTTCTCTCTTGTAGGCCTGTGTACATCTTGAAATGTCTTTTTCTCTCTTTTAGGCCTGTGTACATCTTGAAATGTCTTTTTCTCTCCTTTAGGCCTGTGTACATCTTGAAATGTCTTTTTCTCTCTTGTAGGCCTGTGTACATCTTGAAATGTCTTTTTCTCTCCTTTAGGCCTGTGTACATCTTGAAATGTCTTTTTCTCTCTTTAGGCCTGTGTACATCTTGAAATGTCTTTTTCTCTCCTTTAGGCCTTTCTTGAAATGTCCTTTCTCTCTTTTAGGCCTGTGTACATCTTGAAATGTCTTTTCTCTCTTTAGGCTTGTGTACATCTTGAAATGTCTTTTTCTCTCTTTTAGGTCTGTGTACATCTTGAAATGTCTTTTTCTCTCTTTAGGCCTGTGTACATCTTGAAATGTCTTTTTCTCTCTTTAGGCTGTGTACATCTTGAAATGTCTTTTCTCTCCTTTAGGCCTGTGTACATCTTGAAATGTCTTTTTCTCTCTTTTTAGGCCTGTGTACATCTTGAAATGTCTTTTTCTCTCATCTTGAAATGTCTTTTCTCCTTTAGGCCTGTGTACATCTTGAAATGTCTTTTTCTCTCTTGTATGTCTTTGTCTTTTTCTCTTTTAGGCCTGTGTACATCTTGAAATGTCTTTTTTCTCTCCTGTGTACATCTTGAAATGTCTTTTTTCTCTCTTTAGGCCTGTGTACATCTTGAAATGTCTTTTTCTCTTTTTAGGCCTGTGGCCTGTGTCTTGAAATGTCTTTTCTCTCCTTTAGGCCTGTGTACATCTTGAAATGTTCTCTTTTAGGCTCTCATCTTGAAATGTCTTTTCTCTCTTTTATGTGTACATCTTGAAATGTCTTTTCTCTCTTTAGGCCTGTGTTCTTGAAATGTCTTTTTCTCTCCTTTTGTGCAGAATCTTGAAATGTCTTTTTTCTCTCTTTAGGCCTGTGTACATCTTGAAATGTCTTTTTCTCTCCTTTAGGCCTGTGTACATCTTGAAATGTCTTTTTCTCTCTTTTAGGCCTGTGTACATCTTGAAATGTCTTTTTCTCTCCTTTAGGCCTGTGTACATCTTGAAATGTCTTTTTCTCTCCTGTGTACATCTTGAAATGTCTTTTTCTCTCTTTTAATGGCCTGTGTACATCTTGAAATGTCTTTTTCTCTTTTAGGCCTGTGTACATCTTGAAATGTCTTTCTTTTCTCTTTTAGGCCTGTGTACATCTTGAAACGTCTTTTTCTCTCCTTAGGCCTGTGTACATCTTGAAATGTCTTTTTCTCTCCTTTAGGCCTGTGTACATCTTGAAATGTCCTTTTCTCTCCTTTAGGCCTCTGCACATCTAGAAATGTCTTTTTCTGTCTTGTAGGCCTGTGTACATCTTGAAATGTCTTTTCTCTCCTTTAGGTCTGTGTACATCTTGAAATGTCTTTTCTCTCCTTTAGGTCTGTGTACATCTTGAAATGTCTTTTCTCTCCTTAAGACTGAGTACATCTTGAAATGTCTTTTTCTCTCCTTTAGGCCTGTGCACATCTTGAAATGTCTTTTTCTCTTCTTTAGGCCTGTGCACATCTTGAAATATCTTTTTTTCTCCTTTAGGCCTATGTACAAATCTTTGTCTTTTCTTCTTTTAGGCCTGTGTACATCTTGAAATGTCTTTTTTCATCTTTTAGGTCTGTGTACATCTTGAAATGTCTTTTTCTCTCCTTTAGGCCTGTGTACATCTTGAAATGTCTTTTTCTCTCTTTTATGCCTGTGTACACCTTAAAATGTCTTTTTCTCTCTTTTAGGTCTGTGTACATCTTGAAATGTCTTTTTCTGTCCTTTAGGCCTGTGTACATCTTGAAATGTCTTTTTTCTCTCTTTATGCCTGTAGGTCTTTTTCTCTCTTTAGGCCTGTGTGTACATCTTGAAATGTCCTTTTCTGTCCTTTTAGGCCTCATCTTGAAATGTCCTTTTCTCTCCTTTAGGCCTGTGTACATCTTGAAATGTCTTTTTCTCTCTTTTATGCCTGTGTACACCTTAAAATGTCTTTTTCTCTCTTTTAGGTCTGTGTACATCTTGAAATGTCCTTTTCTGTCCTTTAGGCCTGTGTACATCTTGAAATAACTTTTTCTCTCCTTTAGGCTTGTGTACATCTTGAAATGTCTTTTTCTGTCTTGTAGGCTTGTGTACATCTTGAAATGTCTTTTTCTGTCTTGTAGGCTTGTGTACATCTTGAAATGTCTTTTTCTGTCTTGTAGGCTTGTGTACATCTTGAAATGTCTTTTTCTGTCTTGTAGGCTTGTGTACATCTTGAAATGTCTTTTTCTGTCTTGTAGGCTTGTGTACATCTTGAAATGTCTTTTTCTGTCTTGTAGGCCTGTGTACATCTTGAAATGTCTTTTTCTGTCTTGTAGGCTTGTGTGTACATCTTGAAATGTCTTTTTCTGTCTTGTAGGCTTGTGTACATCTTGAAATGTCTTTTTCTGTCTTGTAGGCTTGTGTACATCTTGAAATGTCTTTTCTGTCTGTCTTGTAGGCCTGTGTACATCTTGAAATGTCTTTTCTGTCTTGTAGGCCTGTGTACATCTTGAAATGTCTTTTTCTGTCTTGTAGGCTTGTGTACATCTTGAAATGTCTTTTTCTTGTCTTTGTAGGCTTGTGTACATCTTGAAATGTCTTTTCTCTCTTGTAGGCCTTGAAATGTCTTTTTTCTGTCTTGTCTTGAAATGTCTTTTTCTGTCTTGTAGGCTTGTGTACATCTTGAAATGTCTTTTTCTCTCCTTTAGGCCTGTGTATATCTTGAAATGTCTTTTTCTGTCTTGTAGGTTGTGTACATCTTGAAATGTCTTTTTCTGTCTTGTAGGCTTGTGTACATCTTGAAATGTCTTTTTCTCTCCTTTAGGCCTGTGTATATCTTGAAATGTCTTTTTCTCTCCTTTAGGCCTGTGTATATCTTGAAATGTTTTTTCTCTCCTTTAGGCCTGTGTACATCTTAAAATGTCTTTTTCTGTCTTGTAGGCCTGTGTACATCTTGAAATAAAATTTTAACTCCCACTCAGTTTGGGTCATAGTGTAACAGATCCACATTGGATTCTCTCTGTAACTTAGAAGACCATATACGTAGAGGTTTTGAAGGAAAACAAATTACTCTAGCTCTCTTTTTTGACATTGAAAAGGCATATGATACCACATGGAGGTAAGCTATATTAAAAACTTTACAAAACAACAACATCCGTGGACATTTACATAGGTTTATACAAAACCTTTTGACAAACCGCAATTTTCAAGTGAGAATTGATGATGATCTGTCTAGAACATTTCCACTTGAAAATGGTGTTCGACAGGGAAGCGTCCTTAGTGGAACACTGTTTACTTTAGCAATCAATGATATCAGTGAAAATTTACCTATTGGCATTAAAAGTAACCTGTACATGGATGATTTTGCCATATATTATTCAGCATCCCGAATAAAACATGCAGAACGAATCATTAATAAAAGCATAGTAAAAATAGATGAATGGGCCTCATCTGTAGGCTTTAAATTTTCCATCGATAAAACTCAAGCAATCATGTATTATAAAAATAAAAAATGGAAAAAAGGTGAAGAAATAGATTTAAAAATCCGAAACCATAGTATACCAATTGGCCAAACAGCAAAATTTTTTGGGATTAGTATTTGATACCCACTTGAACTGGAGAGCCCACATTACATATGTAAAATCTAAAAGTAAAAGAGCATTAAATCTAATTAGAAAACTATCGAACACTACTTGGGGAGCCGATAGACATACCCTTACTGTGCTTTATAAGGCAACAGTTCTGTCCATCATTGATTATGGAAGCGAAGTATATGGCTTAGCATCTGATGCAGTTCTGAAAATGTTAGACCCTGTTCACAATGAAGGCCTTAGAATATGCTCAGGAGCCTTTAGATCATCACCAAAATCATCGTTACAAGTTGAATGTGGTGAACTGCCTTTGTCTCTCCATAGAGAGCTAGTAACAATGAAAAGTGCTTTAAGAATTCAAACTAGTGATTCTCCAACCAAAAAATTATTTGAATTAAGAGATGTATTTATAAACAACCATCCACCACCTTTCCCAATTAGAGCTAGAAGATTGTTTGAGTCGCTGAATATAAATATACAAGTGCCTGTAATAGTAAAATCACCTCCTCCCTGGACAATGAATAAAACGAGAATTTGCACACACCTCAAGTATTTATCAAAAAGTAACTCATATACAACAGAACACCATAGACAGCATACAATAGAGCATATAAACCGAAAAGATCCACATTACGCAATATACACAGATGGATCTAAATCAGAACACGGAGTAGGATATGCTGCAGTGTCCCAAGACAAAACTTATCAGTTCTCTCTTCCTAATAATGCTTCTGTATTTACAGCAGAATTGTATGGAATTGCATCAGCTATAAAAATAATTAAAGAATCATCATTCAATAATTTTGTGATTTTCAGTGATTCAAGAAGCGCTATAGAAGCTATTCAAAGTTACAAATCAAATAATGATATAGTACAACTAATTAAATTATATCTCCATAAATTATATAATAATGGAAAAAATGTAGAAATATGTTGGATCCCTGCACATGTAGGGATCAAATTGAATGAAGAAGCAGACAAAGCAGCTAAAGCAGCAACTCACATGACAAGATCAAATGTGAATATCCCTGTTACTGATTATGCAACTCACATAAAAATGGGTACCATAAATAAATGGCAATATATATGGGGTGAAGAACCGGAAAGTAATAAACTGAAAGAAATAAAACCTAATGTTAAAAAATGGAGTTCATTATATCAGAGAGAAAGACACGCACAAGTAATTTTAACACGCCTCAGAATAGGCCATACTCGTCTGACACATGGGCACTTAATGAGCAGCCCACACGGCCCGGCTCTGGAGTGCTCAGAATGCAGAGTAATAATAACGGTCAGATATGTGTTATGTGAATGTCCAAAGTATGACTGACAACGAATGTCTACTTTTGGAAATAGATCAGTGAAAGAAATTTTGTCAGAATCTTTCACATTTTCAATCGTTCCAATTTTGATGTTCTTGAAGAACTGTAATTTAATTAATAAAATATAAAAATAAGTAAATAATAAAAGCATGAAAACCCTTTTAACATTTGAATTTTACAAAAAAGAAAAATTTTAAAAATTTTTTTAATTTATATTCTGAATTTTAATATACCGTTTTAGTATGTATGTAAGGAAGTCTGAGTAAATGTATTTATTGTATGAGAGCATGTGCCTATGTGCAGTTTTTAATTTAATTTTAATTCATTCATCTTAGTATTGGATGATATATTGGGTCCTAGCGCTTGACTTCAGGCCTAGACCTAGTATTTTAATGAAATCCTTCGGGCCAGCCCTATGAGAGCTGAAAGTCAGCTCAGTGGTCTGGTTAAACTACTATAATAATAATAATAATAATAATAATAATAATAATAATAATAATAATAATAATAATAATAATAATAATAATAATAATAATAATAATAATAATAATAATAATAATAATAATAATAATCCACATAACATATTTTTATATTCAATAGGCTAGGGAATGGCAATTGGTAAAATTCTAGTTTACTTACGGATGCATATTTTAAGTTGGGTGGGGGTCCAGGTGGTGAAGCCCCTGGTCTAGGAAAGGAACACAGCAGTCTAAGATGGGTTTGGTATCTAGCTATTAACCCAAAGGAAATACTGAAAACTCCGTAATAAATATATCAATGCAGAGAGAGAGTAGAGATGCTTCTCTCTGTAACTAAACTAGAATTTTATGTAGCCTGTTATGCATCAGTAATTTGGCTTGTATTTGGCAATTCACTGCCTGTGGAAGCCATTGGCAATCCATATAGGTAGCCACTACCATAGGCAATTAGCTTCATACTTTTTTTAAAAGGCTTGGGCAATCTCATTTTAGTACCATGTGCAACCCTAGCACTTGGCCTCAGGCCTGGACCTAGTATTTTAATCAGATCCTTCAGGCCAGCCCTATGAGAGCTGAAAGTCAGCTCAGTGGTCTGGTTAAACTACTTTAATAATAATAATCTAGTCATTTACATTGCACCATACTTTCTAATTTCCTTATTATAAGCAGCCTACAAGGAATTTCACGCTTGTAGCCTACTGGTGAGCTTCAGTGGCTGTACTGATTTCAACTTTCTTGGGCAATATAACACTAACACATCATGATTTCTAGATGTATACCAATTAAAACATTATTCTGTATTGAAAAGATAACTCTAAATATGTCAACGAAGCCTGTTTTGAAGAAAAAGAATCCCAACACAGGTGCCTGACTGGTTGTTTTTGTTACGATGAGCTCGAATTCATCCATCATCAGCAGGCAAAGACTTCTTAAAAGTATTCTTTTCAAGACCTTTGTTGTGCTGTTATTTAGGTCTTATTACCATAAATTGTCTCATATTTTCAATGGACATTGTAGGTAAGTCACTTTGGCAAATGTATTTTAATGCAGAGTTGAAATTTACATTCTTCCAATTCTGCCATTGCAAGGGGGTACCCATGAGATGCCTCCCTCACTATGGTTCCAAAATTACATTGTTAAATGCAAATGCCTGCTTATGTTCATGTGGTTTCTGGATACGGCAAGACCATGAAGATCGCATACAATGAACCGTCGTATGATTTCTGGATCTGGCCCTATACAGTATCTAACAGATATTCTTTTACCGTGGGATTCTCTGACATGGTTGTAAGGTATTCTGATGCCGCTACAAATGTGGTGGCGTTGTCACTCAACATGACTGCTGGGAAACCTCTTTGGCTACAGAATTTTCTAGAACTCATGAGGAACGAGTCACGGGACTGGTTATCAACTAGCTCCACATGTATGCCTCTGGTTATTGGACACGTAAATAAGATGATATAAGTCTTCTCAGGGCTTTGTCCTTTTCCCTTAACCCATAATGCGCCGGTGTAGTCCATGTCTGTGGTATTAAAGGGTTGCTTACATTGCACCCTTAACTCAGGTAATGGAGGAACTATATTGGGCCTATACGGCCTCCCCTGCGTTCTCCTACAAATAACACAATGGTGTATTATACTCTTAGTCAGTTGCCTTATCTGTGGGATCGAGAACTCCTGTCTGACATTTGCCACAGTTGCATTTACACCCATACGAGCATTAGCATCATGCTGTTCTTTAATAATTACCCGAGTAACAGCAACTCTTCGGCAATAGTATGGGAAACTTAACAGATTTCGGTAACTGTGTGTGTTCTAGTCTACTCTTACACCTTATTACCCCTTGTCCAGGTAAAGATTCAACTAGTGTACGAGAGCTAGTTTTGGTTTTCCCACCCCTTTCATCAAACTCTCATATTCCTCTTGAAAAAATTCTCTCTGTATGATGGCAATGGTCTTATTCTTTACCTCTTGGAGTTCTTCCAAGGTCAGTTCACCATGCCTCTTCATAGGATCCATGCTGTGGTCCTATAGACCTTTTTAACCTTGCTGAATCTCTCCCAATTCAGCAAGTGAGTACAGTATTACCATTCAGGTAGTCCCCTACGGTATTGACCAAAATGTTCTCTTCCCTACCCTGCACAAGTGATCCACTATCGCATGACCTATGTATTGGCCAAGAGGAAATTTTTAACCAAGGGGTCCCACCTACCAGAAAGAACTATCCGAGATCATTTCTGTCCTTTTCCCACGTGTCAACCAGTCACTGGGATTATCATCTGTAGGCACATAGGACAAGACCGGCTGCGTTGTGATTGCTTTTCGAGCTTGATACCTGCTGGTGCTGCTTGCCTTGGAGTTAAGCTGTTGGTTTTTTTTTGTGTGTGAGAAGCGAGCACGGTTCCATCTCGAAAGCGAAGAGCCTATGCTCGGGCAACTGAGTAAGCTCAACTGGCGGTGGTTGCCTTTAAGAGCGGCCGGCGCCAGGGTTGGAGAAAGACGTTGTGTTTTGCTTTTACCAGATTAAGCCGCTGCTTGCTTCTTGGCCTCAGAGAGAGAGAGAGAGAGAGAAGGGGCTTGAGCTAGAGACTGCCATCCCCCCTGTGCATGCAGAGAGAGAGAGAGAGAGAGAGAGAGAGAGAGAGAGAGAGAGAGAGAGAGAGAGAGAGAAAGAGAGAGAAAGTTTTTGGAGAGGAGGAGATGGTGTAAGGTGTGGGCCAGCCAGCCAGTGTGATGGCCAAGGCGAAGAAAGGTTTTGGTGGAGGGAGCAGGCATTGCCTAGCAGAGCATAGCAGCATCCAAGGAAGGTTTTTGCAGAGGTGATGATGGGCAGGCGAGAGGAGTTGGCCGTGAAAGGTTTGGAGAAGGAGAAGGTGTGAGGCCAGCCAGTGTTGATGATGGGCCAAGGCGAAGAAAGGTGGAAGGCAGGAGGTGGTTGGAGCAAGCAAGCAGGCATTGCCTAGCAGAGCATAGCAGCATCCAAGGAAGGATTTTTGGAGAGGTGATGGGCAAGGAGACCCATGGCCACATTCTGAATGACTCAGTTAAGTCAGCACGAAAGTGTTTTCAGTGAAAACTTGAATGATGAGCTTTTCATTTGACTTTGTTCCAAAGGCTGAAGAACATGGACCAGTCCCATGTACTGAGCTTTCTCCTCCCCTCTATGGCATGTTGCTATCTACAAGGAGGGAGGGAAAAAATTTGATAAAAGCTGCTGACTGCATTGAGAGCAAGGTTGGTTCCATTCCCATTGAAATTTGAAACGGTATGGAAAGAATCTTCTATCAAAAGCTGAAATGAGACTCGAGCAGTTAGCTAACTTTAAACCTCCTGAAAGTGGAAATATTGAATCTATTTCATCTCACAGATTCTTTAATACACTGAAGGAGTAGTTTACTCAAAAGATCTGCATATGAAGAGGAGGAGATTTCCATCGATGCCTCCTTTGTGTATCTCATGTAAAAACTGGGTGGTGATGCAGCTATCCTTTTTGTAACCTTCTCCTCCACTGCCTACCTGATACCACTCATTGTTGGCCATGAGAGGATGGTAATAAAAATATAAAGAAGTCCTAGGGACAGTGTCGCAAAATGCTTTAATTTGGCCACATTCAAAACTCTGGCGATAACAATAAAAGATGTCCTGTGTGCTCTGCAGAGCACGATATTTTGATGATTGCAAAGCAGCCTGATACTGTTTTCTTTGCAAGGGTGTGATCACACACCAAAACTCTAGGGCTTGTCCCAGATACAAATTTGAACAAGACGTGTTGGCAGTGGCAGATAATGAACATATTAAGATTAGTGAAGCAAAGCGCGACGGTAATGGGCAAACAAAAGTGCTAACACTACGTGATGCTTCCTGTAATAAAACTTATGAAACTTCCAACAATGTAAGGCCACCAATAACTGTGTTCCGATGGAAGATATCACAAACCTGGTATTTCTCGGAACCATAAATAATAATGAAAATCTCCAAACTGGTGAGAAACTTTGTCGGCAAAGTGCTTTGAAGTCCAGTAGCAAAATTGTACTTCCAAAAGCACAGAAAATTTATCTTCCACCACATCCACAGCTGCCGATTCATCTCCAAAATAAGGGTGCCAAAATCGGCCAATAATTCAGGAAAATATTCTGAAAATACTTCAAACCAAAATAAGGTAAAGGAACAATCCCAATTAGAGTAGAGCTAGTTCAGAGCCATCAATCGCCACAGCCACAAAACAAAAATAATAATAAAACTACGGTTGCAAACTACCAAGAAACGCACAAGAAATAGTTCCCCAAATAATGATAATTTTATAATAAAACTTCAAATGGGTTCAGTGTTTTGGAAGACATCCTCCTCCTAGAAAGGTGGTTCCAAAAGTAGTTTCAGAACAAACATCCGAGCTCAATTCAGTCTTGCTGCCCTAATAAATAGGATTAGTGGTGCACAGAACCACAGCAATAATTCTGAACATCAGGTCTATAATAAAAATATGGTGATCAAATCCAAAGACCCTGGAACACCAATTCAGATGAAAAGGGATTGTCAATCTCTTATAAAGGAGAATTTCCCACTCCAATTTAGAACAGTACTCTCCAAGGAGTGTGGGAAAAGGCACATTTTACCACCTTAGTATTCTTGCTCGATATTCTTGAGGAACTGTAAAGGTCTCAGAGCCCGTACAGAAGACCTTAAAGTTTTAATGCATGAATTTAATCCAGGATTATATGCCTACAGGAACAAATGCTAGGCAACTCTGCTTTATAATCCTGATCAAATTATTCAATATTTAAATCATATCCCCACCAGATCGTGCCCATGGAGGTGCTAAAAATTATTATTAATAAATCTCTACAGCACTCCACAATACAATTAAATACAATCTACAAGCTGTCGCTATTTGGTCATTTGAAAAGAGGATAACAATCTGCTCGTTATACCTTCCACCAGACCTTGATTTTAACATTGAGATATTCAGTCGCCAATTGACCAACTTCCAGCCCTTTACTTGCTAGGTGATTTGATGCCCACAACCCCTTGGGGAAGTTTAGTTTTTAGATAGTAAAGGGAAATTAATCGAAGACCTTATTGACAGGAATGATGTTACCCTGTATAATGACTTTCCACAACATTCACGATAATCATTTCTCTGCACTGGACCTTAGTATTTCTTCAACTAGTATCCACCTTGATTTTAATTGGTCTGTTAATGAAGATTGGAATGGAAGTGACTACCACCCGATCCATTTGAAATATGCTCTGAATGCTCCATCTGAAGTTCTTTACCTAAGTGGAAGGTAGCGGAGGACGCAGACTGGGATAAATTCTAGTAAGGGTGTCAATCTAGATAGGAGTTTGAGTCCTTCATTCCTCATCTAGATGCCTATGATTACTTTTATTGAATCTACTTTTGAAGAGTGCTGAAAGCTCGATTCCAAAACAAAGGCAAACCTCGTAGACCTGCAGTTCCCTGGTGGAATAAGACGGTATTCTGGAGAAAAGGACTAGGAAATGCTACAGACGTTACAAAACTAGTGGCTCCTCAGTCTAAATTAATCTACAAACGTGTTTTAGCCAGCGGCGCTTTTATAAGAAAACCAAAGAGAATGTTTATTTTACTATATTAATGAATAAACTCCAAGACCCTACTAAGAGTGGTGTGGTGCAAAATAAGGAAACCTGGAGTGGTACCTAGAAGGTCACCATTGCCCTCATTAAAAAAATAAATGACACTCTAATCACAGAGAGCCCACTGAAGTTGCTAATGAGCTAGGAAAACACTTTTCTAAAGTTTCCAGCCCCAATTATTGTCCAGGAATTTCAAAGAATTAGAATTCTGAAATGTGTCTGAGGTGCTTGATTCGGGAAAATCTGAACCATACAACTACAAATTTTCCCTGGGCAGAACTTCGTGAGGCGCTCTCAAGTGAATCCACAGCTCCAGGTGAGGATACAATCATATGAAATGCTGAAACACTTCCCAGATGATGCCAAAAATATTTACTGGGAAGATTATAAACAAAATATGGGAAACTGAATTTTACCTAAGGACTGAAAATATCCATAATTGTCCCCGTTAAAAGTTTTTCCAATAAAGATGCTTCCCAAGCCACCAGCTATAGACCAATAGCTCTTACCAGCTGTGTATGTAAGCTGATGGAGAAAATGATAAATACTAGACTGGTTTGGCACCTGGAGACCAAAGGATTACTATCGCCATTTCAATTTGGTTTCAGAAAACCGCTCCACCCTTGATCCCTTTGCTGAGGCTGACCAACCAAATCCAGCAAGGATTCGCCAAAAAGTGTCAGACCATTGCATATTTTTGGACTTGGAGAAAGCATATGACACTACCTGAGAATTGGCATCATGAAACAATTGCACAAGATGGGCATATGGAAGAATGTCAGGTTTATATATTCCTTTTTATCAGACAGACTTTTATAAGATGGAAACTCCTTCTCCCAACCTTTTATGCAGGAGGAAGGAGTTCCCAAGGAAGTGCTTTAAGTGTAACACTTTTTTCAGTGGCACAATAGTGTGGATTGAAAAATCTCGCCCCCCGTTAAATGCTCGTTTGTCGATGACCTTGCAATATACCGCACAGGATATGATTCTGTCCGTATGTAAACATTTGCAAAGGTTCATTAATGCTATTACTAAGGGCTGATGAGAATGGTTTCAAATTCTCCTTCCAAAACAGTTGCAGTAAGATTCACTAGGTGCCGGCGTGTGAAGAGGTCTCTACACTTAGTCGGAAAAGGGTCCATCCTTTCATGAGAGTGAAGTTAAATTTCTGGGGGATGACTATTGACCATAAATTACTATGGCTACGCCACATAAATGCCCTAAAGTTTAATGTTAAACAATCTATGAATATTTTAAAGGTTGTCTCTGGATTTAGTTGGGGGCTGATAAGAAATCCCTTCTGAGGCTATATGACTCTCTGTGTCGATCTGCTAGACTATGGTTGTCAGATTTATTCCTCAGCCTGTAAAACCAAGTTAAAGGAACTGATGCTTGCACACAACATGGGGTTGAGAATATGCTCAGGGGCTTTAGAACTCTGCCTGTTGAAAGCATTTATGTCACGACACAGATCATTTACCACTTGATCTAAGAAGGCAAGAGCTAGGGTTATGGGATACATGGCTAGAATGAAAGTGCCCCAAAAATCCCTCCTTTCAAGCACTAAAGGAAACAGACTCGAAGTTTTTCTGGTACAAGAGCTTCTAAACCATTCAAATTCGACTGAATGAGGATGTTAGAATAATCATCTAAATCCCAGAAAGTCCTGGAAGTAGAATATCCTGTAAATCCTCCATGGCTATCCCAGAAGCATCAATATGTAAGAAACTGTTTAACAAAAAAAGGACTGGACTGTAGAAGAGAGTTAGAAAAATTTGTTGTCGATGTTACCCATACTAATTTTACAAAAATTTATACAGATGGATCTAAGTCAGATAGTGTAGTTGGGTTGCGCTGTTATCCTTGGTGATACAGCGCACACAGCTAAATTACCTGACTCTGCATCAATATTTACTGCCGAATTAACAGCCGTAGGTTCGCCCTAGATTTAGTTTTTCGTAGTGACTCTAATTTTGTCATATACTCAGACCTCTAAGCACCTTAGAAGCTACAAAAAATTCTAATAGCTTTCTTATCCATTAATTGAAAAAGTTCAGAGGGCTTTTCGTATATATTGTCGAGGTAAATCCGCCCTTTCTCTGTTGGGTCCCTTCTCACGTGGGGATTCGCGGAAACGAGAGATGGCAGACAGGGAAGCGAAAGCTGCTAGTATTTTATCAGAAACTTTTTAGAAAAGTACTATACAGATCTAAAAGGTCCCATTAGACTTATGTTTTATAAATGGCAAGAAAGGTGGATTCTCCCTTCTTGCCAATAATAAGAAATATAGAAATATTAGGGATAATGTACTACCGTGGTCTTGCCATTCCAGCTTGACAGACGAACAGAGTGTTATTTTAACGAGACGGCGGGATTGGGCACACTCGTCTAACCCATCAGTTTATTCGACAGCTGAAGCAGCCCTCCAGAGTGTGCTTACTGTGACGAGACACTAACAGTGGAGCACATTCTGGTGGTCTGCCCCAGATATTTTAACCAAAAGAGAGAGAGATATTTTCTGCAAATCCTCAGTCTGATTTTGGGAGATGAAGCAGATATTTCGCTATCATCTCTTTTTTAAAGTGTATTAAAAATTCTTTAACGATATTTAATTTATTTAATTTATTACATCACATAGAATTTTAATGACATTAATTTTTTTTATGTATATAGTACATCATTCATTAAACTTCATACTTTATTTATTGGTCACATCACTTCATTTTATTTGCTTGACCCATTTCATGAATTCATAACTTTTAACATAATTTATTTTTCCATTACGCATGCTGAATGGCCTTGTTGGCCTTGCAGTGCCCGGGCTTTGCCCTAAATATCACAAGACACCATCCATCCATACTCTGTGCCACAAAAGGAAACCGTACCAATAACAAATGAAAACGAAAATATAAATAGAATTCGAAATAGACAACCTAAATATAATTCAGACCCTACATTGATACACTTCTGATTCATTTGTTACAAGAAACATTGTCACTTTTTTTGAAAGTGTACGAGTTTAATTCAGCGATCTTTCAGAAAAAGGCGAAAAGGTTCACTCATGAAACACTCAGCATTTTTCTTCCTCTCTCTCTGTGTATCGACTTCTCTCATTTACCAAAGCTCATCTACCCGACCTCACTCATTATCTTAAAGCAGTTAAATGGACTATTTAAAGAAACACAATAGTTTCTACAAAAATAGGTTTATTATTCAAATAACCCAACAAGAAATGAATAAAACAAAGCAAAGATTAAAATGCATAATAAATGAAATATCGAGTCAGATAACTAAACTCTAAAACTGCAAAAACACTTGATTAAAGAAGTCTTCATTATACTAATAGCCTGAAATCCCCAGAATCACACATTCTCACAACCACAAAGTCATGTCCAAAAAAACAGTCTACCACAATTCCACATGTCATTCCATCATGTCCACAGACATCTGTCGAAAGAATTAAACATGATAGAAAACTCCCAAAAATATATGAAATGCAAAACACAATAATGGAAAGTGTAAAATGTATAGCCAAATATGGCAAACGTAACATGACAAAATAATAATATAAAAGAGGTATGAATATTCATATTAAATCTCCCACACCAGTTCAAAAGTTCATAATGATTAGAAAATCATGGTAAAAATCACAAGTTCAATTTCCCATAAAACAGAGATTTGAAACTCTACCTTATCTGCCGATTTTCAAAGCCTGGAACGACTCCAAAGCTATGACTGACAATTGCAGTTCTGCCACGTTAATGAATGATCAAACTCACTTTAGGGCAGATTTTGGCATAATCTAGATCAAAGTAACACGTACTCAATGAATATACATAACGCTTGGAAGATCACCTGACCGCAATATTGCTGAGGAATCAAACTATTTGCTGAATACAAGATTTTACAACTGGATTTTATTCTGTCGTACCATCTGCTCCAAAATTCTTTCATCACATCTAAAGCATTAGCTTATGAATGCATATATGTGTCCTTTTAAATGAGCTCGGCTACTCACATAAGAGCGCTCTCGCTTCCTTAACGGCAAACTAAAACAAAGCATATGTGTAAACATAACAAAAATAGAGCTATGCTCAATTAGCAATGTCTACTGCACTGCAGCTTTAAGGACTGCTCTCATGACGCACTTCCAAAGTCACTGGGTTGTGTTCTTAGAGCCTTTACATGTAACCTTTACAAACACGCATAAGCATTACTACTCCCACAACAAGAATTATGTTAAACAGCCATTAAGCATTACCTAAAACTGTCGGCATAATATATTCGATAATTTCGAACATCACGGAATCGTCGATGTCTTCCAAATGGTGGAACCGCCACGTACCTTGCTGTAGGTACCGCCACTACCAAATGCTCAGTATGCGTATGACGCATAATATCTTCTCGAACTGCGAATACAGCACGGCTAAGTACGAGAAAGTCCGTAGACAGGATTCTGCAGGATGAGTCAAACAGCTTGGATCCTCGAAGGACGAATGATGTCGACTTGTTGCTCTGGCACATCATTGTAACTGCGTACTCCTTGCAAAACACGGCAGGAAGCGTTCTGGTGGACTCAATGTGGTAATCTCGCAGGAACCGTCTGGGTCACATTCTGTCGGAGTCTGGTTCATGAACTAATGATAATTCACAACCACCCACAGACACAACTCGCAACTGAAAAACAACACTGTCACACACAATTTCTCTAACTAAAGTACAACTTGTCTATACCCAACTCCTGAACCTTGATATTGATTCCCAAATGAACATGGTCTCAATCTATCCCATGTCACTACTGAGCTCTAAAAAGCACTCGAAAAAGGTCTAACAACAAAAGGTTTCATGTTACTGAACCAAATAAAACTACTAATGCAAAAGCCAAACACTCTTAATGTGAACTAATTCCAAGTGTGTATCTCAGAATAATCACAGTCAACTCACTACTAAGCATAATAACTCTATGGAACTCACTCATAAAAAAAATTCTATCCAACAGAAAAAAAAATACTCGAGAATCCTATCCAAACACTAAAAGGTATCATATCTCGTAAAAGACATGAACGTTCTACTCCGGTTAGCAAATATTTCGCAACAAAATAGCAATTGACGTAATGGCAATCGCTCCCATGATCTTAACAACTACAACTACTCACAATACAACTCCCTTCATTTAAAAAAAAAGGAAATGGAAAAAAAAATCCAAATACTCAAATACGATCTCCCAACCCGAAAAAAAAGATCAGACTTGTTCTGTCCTGATATACTAAGTACCTCCCCAAAAAAATCCTGCAACAACACACACATATTGCGTCAGATGATAAAACACATCATAACACAATAACACCATAACACACGGGTCAAATCTCGTATGAAATTCGCCCATGTCTCAATTCCCAAAATCATTCGAAAACAAATGATTACGAACTTCAACATCTAAAATAAACAAAAGAAAAAAAAATAAAAAAAAATATCATATATATACAAACATCAACCCATTTACCCCTCTAACTATATACAAATGTTCCATTACATGACTATATACAAATGTTCCATTACATCCCAACTTTTCAACTGAAATATGGGTCAATTTCGTCACTCCAGTATTTACATCTTTAACTACAAATCTATTCCCTCTTTGGATCTCTACAGTCTCAAAGGTCCGTGGAACTTCGGACTTAATTTATAATTCAGATCATTCCAACATTCACTTAACAAACACTCTATCACCCATCGAAAAGCTACTCCCCATTTCGCTAAGCATTTTCTCTACCATTGCACGCGAACTAAGTTCAAGTTCTTTACTGATACGTGCAAATCTTTCTCTCGCTGTATTTATCAATGAAGTGACCGTAACATCACCCTGAACTCGCTCTGGTAACGAATCAAAAGGTCCTTTCAACTTGTACCCATACAAAGCTTCTGCTGGAGATATCTTAATTGTGTCATTCATCATAGTATTGATACTATATTGCACTTCATCCAAAGATCTTTCCCAATGTGTATCGGAACCACCCACCGTCATGCGCAAAGCTTCGATTACTTTCCGATTCGCCCTCTCACATAACCCATTTGCTTCAGGTCTATACGGGATTATAGATACTTTCTTTATTCCCAGCAAATTAGCAAGACCGTCTAAAGTCTTATTAATAAACTCCCTACCATTGTCTGTGATCAGACATTCAGAACAATTATACATCGATAAATTATCCCCTTAAAAGAATGCTATAGCAACTTCCCAGCTGATTTGTATCAGTGGGAAAATCTCGACAAGCGAGTCAACTCATCAACAACTACTAATAAAATTATAACTATAAGCAGACTCCTGAGAAGTTACCCAGAATATCCATGCACCTCTGAAACGGCCTATGTGGTATGGGATGAACCCAAACGACACGACACTGTCGTCGCTGGCTTATTCGCGATTAAAAATAGCTTAATTTCTTCACAAAGGCTTCTAATATGAAAACATATTTTTCCAAAAGAACTTTGACCTGACGTTTTCATACGTCTTGTCTACACCCAAATGAGGAGAACCAAATTTACAATGTACAATGTCTAGAACTTGTGGTACTAGACTCTCTGGCACGATGATTTGTGTAATCTCACCCATGTTTCGAGTACTGCAAGTTACACTTAAATCTTCTCACCAATAAATTATTCTCCAACTCTAGACCAGAAAAAGGCAACTTATAACTTTCTTCGGTGAAACTCCCCAAGAAATGCCTTAGCATCTGACAACAATTTATCTTCATCTTGCTTGTTCAAGCGCTTCCATGTCCCTAGTGACATTTTCTACCTGTATTATAACACACTGCTGCTACTTCTCACTATCACGAATAACAATCTCTCCTGAGACCGTTGACTCACTATTTCTCCCCGAAGTATGCACTGTAGAAACGTGTATGTCCTCTACATGCGATCTCTCAGAACTACTAATATGAGAGACATTAGACACCAAATATTTACTCTCTTCTCCCACACAGGATTCGTGTGTATTTCATCCTCGACCGGAAAATATCTGCTCAATGCATCTGGCAATCATATTTATGCTTACCTTTCAATGTATTTGAGGTTTGCATCAAAAATCTCTCAATGTTAGGAACCAACGTGCTCTCTTTGGGCAACAAATTTGGCTTATTAAAAGCTCTAACAACGGTTGATGACTTGTAAAAATCTCAACTTATTTCCCAACAACATCTCAAAACAACAAGGCAGAGACGACTGCGAAGCCTCCTTGTCCACAACTGACATCAGCCTTCGCTACTACCACGCGCTTGAACTTCTGCTATAAAAGCAATTGGGTGTAATTTCCCTCAAATTTCTGCATCAAACACGCACCTATACCTTCCTGACTTCGCTGGCCAGTCACTAAGGTGAACGTTGACTAAAATCTGAAACTCAAAACTGTGGGTTCACCAAAGGTTCATGTTTCTCAAAAGTTAATTGACTATCACCCCAAACAAAACTTAACGTCTTCTGCAATAAATCTGTCAGTGGAGACGCTATTGTAGAAAAATTCACAAAACGTATGAAAGAAACCCGACATACCTAGGAACGAACGAATCTGTTTCCTGGTTTTGGGAACTGGAAAATTCACAATGGCTTTAAGTTTCTCATCATTCACTTAACTCCCTCTTAGAGACAACATGTCCTAAATAGACAATTTTTCTCTCTTCAGAAACTCACATTTGGCTAATTTGACCTTGACCCAGCGAACCGTAATCGCCAGGACTTCTTTTAACACCTTTAGATGTTCTTCAATTGTATCTGTGCATATGAGAATGTCATCCATGTACACAAACACCGACTTTCCTAACAAGCCATGAAGTACTGTGTTAACCAGTCTAGTAAATGTTATTGGGGACCCTTGTAATCCAAAAGGCATCCTATTAAACTCGTAATGTCCCTTTTGTACCGAAAATGCTGTATATTTACGGCTACTCACAAAGGGGAACCTGTAAAAACCCCTTGCATAAGATCTATAGATGAATATATATTCTGCCACCGATCTCAACAAACAAATCAGGCAAACAAGCTACAGGATATCTATCTGCATGTTTTTTCATTCAATTTTCTACGAAAATCTATACAAACCTGATACTACGTCTTTCTTAGGAACTGCAAGCAAAGGAAAATTAAACGAGAACTGGACGGTCTGATAATGCCTTCCGACTCCACCTCTGAACTTTTTCTACTTCTTCTCTGATCTTAAAGGAATTGATGTGCTGGAATATATATGGGATTTGTACTCTTTCTAGGCGGATTGAATGTTCTAAAACATCTGTAACTCCTAATTTATCTCCTTCAAAGCCATGATATTCAGATATTCTTTCAACACTTTCTCTACTTTATCTGAATACTCAGGATAATCAACTTCAGCCAAGTGTTCATGCAGAACCTGACTTCGGAACTGTCGCTCCTCGTGCCAGGAAACATATTCCGCTTCCACAAAAAAACTCACCAATTTATGCCTTCATTAAACTCTTCAAAAATCAATTACATAAGTAAATTTTGTGATATTTTTTCACTGGAGTCTTGATAGTTAACTAATTCTACTGGAAGTCACGTCATGACTGTAACTTCATTTACTGACACCGTACTTACAACGTCTTTGAATTTCTCGGTTCCTCAACAACGCACAATTTGAGAAGGAAACTTTTTCTCTTTCAGTGACACTTTTTAACCAATGAACTTGCGGTTGCAATTCAATATCTTCCAACAAAAATCCTTTGAAAGATCTTTTGTGAATCTCTTTCACTTTCTAATGACTGTGTTACACATGTCTCAGACTGTGTCTTAGGGTTTCTCACAAGTTTTTTCCTGTGTATATATGGAACAAAACAAACTGACTCACCTATTGTAATCCCCTGGAACTCCTGCAGAATGTTGATGTTATGTCGCAAGAAGGGTGTCCAGCAAACCATTTCACCTAAGGCTAATCCTTCTATGACCAAAAATGATTCTACTATTGTCTTTCCACCGATACAAAGCGTAAGAAATGACGAACCTAAAATATTCAGTTTCCTCGCTTGTACATCACACACTGTCTCACTAGAAGGGACTAATTTACACTCTGGAAACCTCGAGTGGAAAAGGTCAGCATTTATTAAGTTAACTGAGCTACCAGAATCAATGAAAATAAAAATTTCATTGCCATTAGAGAATCCACGTACAATCGGCCTAGGTTCTAGTGACTCTAAGATCTGATTAGTCATTATCCTGTGTCCGTTTTCGAACTTATCTTGTGAAAATTCCGCTGTTCCTTTGTGTATCTAGAACTTGCATCATGTGGAATTCTCCTGTCATATCTAGAAAAACCTCCCCGCGGACTTCCCCTGAATATTCTCTACTTTGTGGCTGGGCAAAATCTCCATCCATGATCTGAAGATTTGCAAACTGAACAATATCTCACTCTGCAATTTGATTTACTATATCCTATTTTATCACAATTAAAACAACGTATCGTTGTGACTGATCTCTCTGGAATTTTCTTCGATTCTACTCGTGCACATGTTCGCTGTTGCATCATTTCCGAATGCGAAATGACTATCATTATTCTGTGGTTTGGAAACCGCAGCTGACATCTTGCACCTCCTGTACAAAACTACTACTCCAGTCGGGCATTTTGATAGATTTTTATTAATTTGTGCAACAAATAGGATTCGTCTGGTATCCTGATCAATTCTCTTATCAAAACTATCTACAATTACATCTGGGACCGACGTTAAAAGGCAAGCAGCAATAATCTTTTCAAAATTATCTATGATTATTTCCAGTTACCCGCTGAGAACTCTGTTATAGATTTCTTTAACTCACCTACTGCATCAAATAAATTCGCACTGTGACTAGTAAATCATTGCCCTTTCTTTATTTTGAGAAATCCTCGCAAATTCCGAACTGCACATTCACGTTGAACTCCGCCATAAGTAGTTCCGCAGAAATTTCTGCAGTTCATTCCAAGTTTTACACCTTCTGAACCCGGAAACTGCGTGCTCACTTCAATATCTCCTTTAACTGGGAATCCAGAAATGATTTAGCCCTGTTAAAGCTTCAGCGCCATTCGTAATTTTCTAGAATTCAGGTAATTGTCTACTGACTCAGTGAAAGTTTTCATATTTTGGGTTGGCTTCCCGTCAACTTCTTCCGCCAACTAACCCTTTAAATTACTAATTCGCTTAACGCTGGGTCACTATGCACCACAACCGATTGGGATGTGCTTGCTGCATTGTCCGGCATTTTCTTAGTGATCATACGCCCTGAGCGTAACAACATAAAAAAGAAACCAAAAAGGAACACTAGATAAAGGCAAAAGTTACCCCCTCTAAAAGAAGAATAGAAAACGGAGTTTTGCGCAACTTACGACAATGGGGTACTTACCAATTTGAACAGAAAACGGAGCACTTATCACTTGACTGCTAACAGAAAACAGAGCTATGTGCAACCTGTGACGTCACCCACTCAAAGACGAGTTGAATCAGCACTTTGCGTAATTAACTCACAATCGCCACTATCCACACTTATTTGGGTATTTTGTTAACCCCAAAATTGCTCTAGAGATCATCCAGATCTATTTCACAACTCCCACTCCCAATACTCGAATAGACGAAAAAGATTCCCGTATTAGCTGTAATCACCCGTGTATACTATCGTAATCACGACCCACTCAGTCATTCAACACTGACTCGTCGCCTTGGGTGAGGTCGTTTGCGCTGGGCATCAACGTTACCAATTAGTCTATTAGTAACTTCCCCTCTTCGCCATCATTAAAGATTACGGGACACCGTTCGCTGCCATTAGAATCATGAGTCACCGCTGCCACCATTTAAAATCATGAGGCACCGCTGCCACCATTTAAAATCATGAGTCACCGCTGCCACCATTTAAAATCATGAGTCACCGCTGCCACCATTTAAAATCATGAGGCACCGCTGCCGCCATTAAAATCATGATATGACAGTTGGCCAAGATACTTGGTTTTTAAAACAGAAACCGAACTGACCGCTGCTAAATTTGAAAATATTTTATCAACTCAGTACCCGACCAAAGAAATGACATTTAGATCTATAACAAGAAAAGAATGGATAGTTGAAGCTACCACAAAAATTCAGTCGGAAAAATATGAATGGAATAAAAGTCACGGTCCAAAGACAGGACAAGTTAAACAGTATTGAGGGAACAGTAATGTTACCACCCAATAATGATAGTGATAGCCTACCAGATGAGACATTTACTGAACTCATTGAAAATGAGATATCCCAATATTGTAAACGTAAAAGTATATGAAATCCCAACAAAAAATTGAGAATAGCTAAAATTAAATTTGAAGGCCAGACTCTTCTACCTAATATTAAAATAGAAGGCCAGAGAAGAGAGGAGAGCCTCGATGGCTCAGTCGGTTACAGCAGCAGCTTCGGATCTCAGAGGTTCAGGCTGGTTCAAACTGAGCCGACTGATCAGAGAGGCGTGACACTTTGTTATCCGTAGACATCCCGGGATTATATATGTAATCAACGGATAGGTTTGTTTAAAAGCAAAATGGGTGTTACAGACTAAATACACACACAAAACAAAGCCACTACAACACCTTCTAAAAACATAACAAACATCTCACACGTTCGAACTCGCCCTACCCAAGGCAACAACTTCTTGCTGCTGGGATGAAAGGGCGTTTGGGTCGGGTATGATACATGTAACATACGCTACCGGGGTCTAAGCGATGTCAGGCAGGGCAGCCGATCGAGACTACGGTCTACCCCAAAGCCAAATCAAAAGTCCTTCAAAAGAAGGCATCGTGCTTACCCCATACAAAAATGGGAAAAAAGCACGTAAAAGAAGAAGAAGAAGAAGCAGCCAGAGAAGAGAGGTATTACCCCATATACCCCTCTTCAATGTACAAATTGCTCTAAATATGGTCACACAAAAAACAAATGTAGAAACAATCCAGTTTGTGCATTCTGCGGCTCAGAAGATCATGAAACCACTTGGAACTGTGGAGCATCAAAATGTTGTAATTTTGGGCAAGACCACCATGCCAGATCAAAGATATGCCCATTCTACATATATAACACTGAACTAAAATTATTAATAAGCAGGTCTGGTATGTCAATTCCAGAAGGAAAACAAGAATTGAAGTCAAGAGGTTTAATGACCCTGCTAGAAATAAATTATATAGAGATGCCAGAAAAAGTATTACCCAAGAAAAAATGTTAAAATACCTGAAAAAGCAAATGATAAAGAAACGACAAGGTCAACAGACATAGAAATTAACCATGAAGTCTCTAGAGAATCTAGTAACACAGCAATTAATAAGCAACCCTTATGAAATACTAATGAAAGATGAAGAATTGCAACTAATAGACTCTGAAGAGGAAGAAAATCATGCTGACGAAACAAGAAGAAAATGAGGTAGAGAAATAATTTCTCCCCCAAAAACTCAGGTTAACACCAATGATACTAAGAAAAAAAAATGCCCAAACTCAACAGGAAAACATCCACTAATTTAGATAACATTGATGAAATAAGTCCTTCACCAGTGTTTCCAAGTAAATTTCAAGACAAAATTCAATCAATCGGAAGAAGGCAAAATGATAATTGTCAGTGTCAACAGTGTAGCCAAGAAGGTATAACACCACAAACTGAACCTTCATCATGAACGATGTGGATGCCATAAGTGCTTTTTGCAATACTGCAAAGAAACAAACCCTTAAATTTTAAGGAAAAATTGACAAACGTAATATGAATTAACAGATACTAACTGCTAGAATTACATACCAAAGATTGTATGTGTATTGACACTCTGCTATATTATCGTGAGAGTAAAATAGCAGGATAGACAATTCTTAGCCAGACAAGAAGAAATTAAATCATCTATTGATTCAGAAGTTTACACAGAAATGTCAAAAAACCAAAAAGAAAATTAAATCTAATTAAGAGAATAATTACCCATTGTTTAAAAATTATTGAAAAAAATATATGACCAGTACAATTCACTCAGATTTCTCCTATCGTGCTCGACACTTCCTCAGCCGTTGAATTGCCAGAAGAATTCATCAATACCTTAGATAAGTCCTTTGCCGATCAAACAGATTGACCCTATGTCTGTGTCTCACTAACCACCTACCTGCAGAGGGAACTTCCCTTCCATAAGGTAGTGACAATGGAATTGACTGTCATAGCAGCATTCCATATAGTTTTCTGAATAGATTTTTGTTCAATTATGTGGCCTAGATCACTTCTTCCTTTTCAAGTTCTCTTAGTTCAGGGAAGGAAGTCACATTCAGGAGACTATTGTTGTCTGGAGGTAGAACCTCCTTCTCCCTAGCCCACCAGACATCTAACCTGTATGCGAATGTGGTGCCAAGAGGAGAGACACTGTCTTAACTCGGGTTACAGGTTCGGTCAGTTATGAGTCGGCACTGGTTCTTGGAAACGAACCGATGCTGGGTTTCCACTTCCCTTTGGCTAGTGGTAGAAGTTGATGCTTCAAGTGACAGAAATAGGATCATGGATTGGTCTCCCGTGTTCACTGGCTGTGGCCAAGACCTCCACATCTTTGCATGACTTACAGCTTTGCCTTCATGCCAGACTCTTTCTTCCTCTGTGGTTCTGAGAAGCCCCAGGCTTTAAGGCCTGTGAAGGTACACCAGTCTTCTTCTACCTACCAGAAAGGTGTGCAGCAGTGCTCCTTTAGCTTCCTGTCTGGTCTGGGAAGGGGCAAGGAGTATGAGGAAAGGAAAGACATTAGGGGTAGCATTTTTTTTTTTTTTTTTTTGCCTTCTGCTCTTGAAGAGGGTTACCTGATAAGCCATGAAGCAACATGGCACCCGTGCGGTGGAAACCCTCCAGTACCCGCCACCCCTCTTCAGTGTGCAGTCCACTTCATTTCAGTTCTGGCTCATCCTTACCCTCGCCCTGGGAAGAGGTGAAGGCGCTAACACATTTCAGAATAGGCCATACTGTACTCGTCTGACACATGGGGCACTTAATGAGCAACCCACGTGGCCAGGCCCTGAGTGCTCAGAGTGCAGGGTGATAATAACAGTCAGACATGTGTTATGTGAGCGTCCAAAGTATGACAAACAGTGACTGTCAACTTTTGGGAATAAATCAGTAAATGAAATTTACTCAGAATCTTTTACATTTTCAGTCATTCTGATTTTGTTTTTCATGAGGAACTGTGGTTTAATAGATAAAATATAAAAAGTAAATAATAAAAGTACGAAAACATAGTATTTGTCGAACTTAAATTAAAATTTTTTTAAATATTACTTATTACGAATTTTAATATGTCTTTTTAGTGTGAAAACATGAGTAAATGTATTTATTGTGTGTGTGTGTTACAGTATGAGAACGTGAGCCTGTGTGGTATTTTATCCTAATCCTTCAGGCCAGCCCCCTATAAGAGCTGAAAAAGTCAGCTCAGTGGTCTGGTTAAACTACTTTAATACTACTACTCCAAAGGACTGCAAGGTAAGTACTCATTAGGATGCATATTTTCGAACAGTATATATCCATCTTGTCTGGGGACAAGAGATGACTTCTCTAACTTGCCAGGACTTGGCAGTCTCGTTCAAGCTCGAGAAGCCTGATCTGACACTCGAGCAGAACACCTAGTGTCCGGACATACTGTTGTTATGGTCTTAGCCTCATATCAGCTGGTTCAGAGAAGAGTACAGTTCTTATCTTTACAGGAACAACCAGCTCGACAGTGACAAGTCGTTCTTGTTCACCTGTCGCCCTTAGGGCTTGGGGCCCCATGAGTGGCTTCACTATGTAGGCTTGTCATTAGATTATGAATGTTTATATAGTGTAGTAAAACAATTTGGCAAAGTGGAAAGAATTAAATTGATTCTAGAAAAGATAAGCAGTCATTTTGTGCTTATGTTAAATTTTCCTCTCCTTGGAAGCTAGTGAGGCACAACAAAGACTCCATGGCCACATTCTAAATGACTCGGTTCTCAGCACGAAAGTGTTTTCAGTGAAAAACTTAAATGATGAACCATTTGATTTTACTCTTAAGACTGAAGAACATGGACCAGCCCCATGTACCAGAGCGTGTCCTCCCCATATATGTTATGTTGCTAGCTACAAGGAGGGAGGGAAAAATTTAACAAAAGCCGCTGAATGTATTGAGAGCAAGGTTGGTTCCATTCCCATTGGAAATTTAAAACACTATGGAAAGAACCTTCTAATGAAAGCTGGTAATGAGACTCAAGCAATTTTGCTTTCTAATTTGAAACCTCCTGAAAGTGGAAATATTGAATGTATTTTCATCTCACAGATTCTTTAACACACTGAAAGGGATAGTTTACTCAAAAGACTTGCATGTATTTAAAGAGGAGGAGATTCTCCATCAATGTCCTCCTTGTGTATCTCGTGTAAAGAAACTGGGTGGGGATGTAGCTATCCTTTTAACCTCCTCCTCCAATTACCTACCTGATACCATCATTGTTGGCCATGAGAGGATGCAGGTTAAAAGAAATCTAAACAGTGTCGCAAATGCTTTGAATATGGCCACATTCAAAACTCTTGCAATAACAATAAAAGGTGTCCTGTGTGCTCTGCAGAGCATGATAATTTTGACGAGTGCGAAGCAGCCTGATACTGTTTTCTATGTAAGGGTGATCACCCTCCAAATTCTAGGGCTTGCCCAGATATAGATTTGAACAAGAAGTGTTGGTAGTGGCTGATAATGAACATATCAGCATTAGCAACGCAAAGTGCATGGTAATGGGGCAAACAAAAGTGCCAACTCTACTTATGCTTCTGTAATAAAACTTATGAAAAATTCCAGCAATGTAAGGCCACCAATAACTGCATCAGATGGTAGACATCACAAACCTGCTATTCCTCAGAGTGTAATAATGAAAGTCTCCAAACTGTTCAGAAACTTTCATCTGGAAGTGCTTTTGAGTCAATACCAAAAGTTGTACTTCAAAAACACAGAAAATTCATCTTCCAAAGTCGATACAAATGCCAGTCCTATGATAGTTGCAAATTCATCTCCAAAAATAAGTGAGCCAAAATCAGCTAATAATTCAGGAAGATGTTCCAAAATACATTCCATCAAGAATAGGCCAAAAAGAGAAATCCCATTTAGTTAGTTCAGAGCCATCAATTGTCATAGCCATAAACAAAAATGATAACGAAACTACACTTACAACCATCAAGAAGCACACAAGAAATGCTTCCCAAATAATGATAACTTTAGAATAAAAACTTCAAATGGGTTCAGCGTTTTGAAAGAGATCTCTCCGTCTAGAAAGATGGTTCTAAAAGTAGATTCAGTACAAAACGTGAGTTCAGTTCAGTCTTGCTGCCCTCAGACAAATAGGATTACAGTTAACGCCCGTATTCGTGGGGGGATGCTTACCACAATCCCCATGAATGGTTAAAATCCACGAATAGTTAACACCCCTTTATGACTGCCTATGTTGAAAGGTCAGATACCAAATGTATACCTTAAACTAACATCTACATCAAATATACCTTAATTAAACTACTATCCTATTATTAGTGTTAATCTTTTTGAAATGATATTATTAATACCATTTCAAAGTCTTCTTAAACATTTTACCCTCAAAAATGCATACGCACATACTTTTAACCCTTCCAGCCTATCTATCTATCTGTCCATCTGTCCATCCATCCATCTCTCACATTCTGAGTATCCTTTGGTGAGAGAGAGATGGCATTTGTTGTTATGTATTGTGACAAAGAAAGAGAGAATAACTTTGGAAAGAGAGAGAGAGAAGTTAATTTTACATTAGATATCAAAAGATGGATATTCATGATTTATGAACTAAAAGAGAAAAAGAGAGATTTTCAGTATCCTATGACCATCTTTTGGGCAATGCTCCTTCGTGGTCAATATGTCAAGTTATTTGACAATTACTTCCACTCCTCTTGCTCTGAAGAATCCGAGAAAAGACGGAAAAGACTGCTAGAATGACATGCATTTGTTTAAAAATTTTAATAATTTACTATACAAATGCAAAAAGTTGTAATCATAGCATGGAAAATATGAAAAAAATTAATAACAAAGTAACTTCATGTTTATAAACTACAGTGTACAAAACAAGTAAACATACAGTATACCCCGTATTCGTGGGGATGCGTACCTGCCCCCACAAAAATCTGTGAATACTTTAAACCCCTAAAACACTTAGAACAGCCTATTTTGATAGTTTAAACACAAAACCTCTAAAAATGCTTATACCTGAGTATTTTAATAGTTTTATCACAAAAGTGCATTCAGTCATGAAAATACAGTAATTAGTGAATATTTCCCAGTGAAAAATGCTGCGAATGACGAATTTTCCACAAATAATGGGTATACATGTTCCAGAGAGAAATTCGCAAATACTTGAGTCCATGAATATTGAGACCACGAATACGGAAGTTTACTGTATGTTACATTTGCATAAAAATCTATCTCAGTGTGTGAGAGAGAGAGATTTTTCAGTATTCTTCTATAGTTCTACCCTTTGCAGTCAATATGTCAAGATAAAATTTGACATATTTGACAGGTTAACCCCCTCTCCAAACCTTTATAAAAAGATGAGGGGAAAGAATTTATGTTGAACTAAAAATCTTACTAATTAACTATATTTTCTTTAATGAATTGGAAGTTCTTCATTGTAGGGGTGGCTAGAGCTCTCGGCTAGTACGCTGTTGGCCCAGTGTTCGTTCGAGTCTCTGGGTGGCCAATGAAGGATAGAGTAATTTATTTCTGGTGATAGAAATTCATTTCTCTTCATAATGGTTCGGATTCCACAATAAGCTGTAGGTCCCATTGCTAGGCAACCAATTGGTTCTTAGTCACGTAAAATAAGTCTAATCCTTGGGGCCAGCCCTCTCTAGGAGAGCTCTTCATCAGCTCATTGGTCTGGTTAAACTAAGATATACGTAATTAATTGATATTTTGCTGTGTTTAGTACATTAATATTAATATTTGAAAATTAGTAAATCATTTATCTATCATACAGAGCAAAAAAACATACACATTACATATGATAAAAATTCTCTCATCTCGGTAAGAGAGAGAGAGAACTGAGAAGGAAGGCGAAAGAGAATTATTATTTTTAGTATTTAATGCTATTTTTAGTCTTAAACTTCTTATTATTTGAAAATTAGTACTTTAAATCATTATTTTATCATGAAATGTGTATGTAGGTACAGTAGAGTATTTAGTCACGAAAATAACATGAAAATACAGAGTACTGTACAGGCATTCCCCAGTTATCGGCGATCCGGTTTTTCAGTGCTTGTCTAGTGATGAAAGTCAGCGATTTTCGGCACCAATATGCGCCAATAACTGAAAATCGGTGATTTTTGCTTATTGTCACACCGTTGGAACGGAACCCCCGCCAATAACCGGGGACTTCTTGTATTGCTCTACAAAAGAATCTGCAAATGGGTGAGTTTTCCCACAAATAATTTATAGTTAGGTTCCACAGAAAATTCTGAATCGCTGAGTACTCGATGTTCAGAAATTCTGAACATCAGGATCATAATCAGAAATATGAAGGTCCACCAAAAAGCCCCAAACTCCAATTCAGAAGAAAATGGATTAAAAAACAGTCTCTTATAAAAGAGAATTTCCCACTCCACCCTGGGAACAGTACTTGCCCTCCAAGGAGTGGGAAGTAGCACATTTTACCACCTTAGCATTCTTGCTCAATATCCTTCAGTGGAACTGTAAAGGTCTCAGAGCCCACACAGAAGACCTTAAAGTTTTAATGCATGAATTCAATCCAGGGATTATATGCCTGCAGGAAACAATGTTAGGCAACTCTGCTTATAATTCTGGACTAAATAATTCAGTATTTAAATTATATCCCCAATTGGTGATCGTGTTCCCATGGGGGTGCTGCAAATATTATTAATAAATCTCTACAGCACTCCACAATACAATTAAATACAACTCTACAAGCTGTCGCTATTTTGGTCATTTTGGAAAAGAGGATAACAATCTGCTCCTTATACCTTCCACCAGACCTTGCTTTTAACATTGGAGATATTCAGTCGTTAATTGACCAACTTCCAGCTCCTTTACTTCTGCTAGGTGATTTTAATGCCCACAATCCCCTTTGGGGAAGTCGGTTTTAGATAGTAAAGGAAATTAATCGAAGACCTTATTGACAGGAATGATGTTACCATATATAATAATGGGTCAATGACTTTCCACAACATTCACGATAATCATTTCTCTGCACTGGATCTTAGTATTTCTTCAACTAGTATCCACCTTGATTTTAACTGGTCTGTTAATGAAGATTTAAATGGAAGTGATCACTACCCGATCCATTTGAAATATGCTCTGAATGCTCCATCTGAAGTTTTACCTAAGTGGAGGGTAGAGGACGCAGATTGGGATAAATTTAGTAAGGGTGTCAATCTAGATAGGAGTTTGAGTCCTTTCATTCTCATCCAGATGCCTATGATTACTTTATTGAATCTACTTTGAAGAGTGCTGAAGGCTCGATTCCAAAACAAAAGGCAAACCTCGTAGACCTGCAGTTCCCTGGTGGAACAAGACATGTGGTATTCTGAGAAAAGTGACTAGGAAATGCTACAGACGTTACAAAACTAGTGGCTCCTCAGTCTAAATTAATCTACAAACGTGCTTTAGCCAAGCAGTGGCGCTTCTATAAGAAAGCCAAAAGAGAATGTTGGCTTTACTATATTAATGGAATAAACTCCAAGACCCCACTAAGAGTGGTGTGGCGCAAAATAAGGAAACTGAGTGGAAAATTTGTAGCGTCACCATTACCCTCATTAAAAATAAATGACACTTTAATCACAGAGCCCACTGAAGTTGCCAATGAGCTAGAAAACACTTTTCTAAAGTTTCCAGCCCTAACAATTATTCTCCAGAATTTCAAAGAATTAGGAATTCTGAAATGTGTCTGAAATTCAAAAATCTGAACCATACAACTACAAATTTTCCCTAAGAGAACTTCGTGAGGCTCTCCTCAAGTGAATCCAGCTCCAGGTGAGGATACAATCATATATGAAAATGCTGAAACACCTCCCAGATGATGCCAAAAATATTTACTGAAGATTATAAACAAAATATGGGAAACTGGAATTTTACCCAAGGACTGGAAAATATCCATAATTGTCCCAGTTAAAAGCCTAATAAAGATGCTTTCTGCCACCAGCTATAGACCAATAGCTCTTACCAGCTGTGTATGTAAGCTGATGGAGAAAATTATAAATACTAGACTGGTTTGGCACCTGGAGACCAAAGGATTACTATCGCCATTTCAATTTGGTTTCAGAAAAACCGCTCCACCCTTTGATCCCTTGCTGAGGCTGACCAACCAAATCCAGCAAGGATTATAAAAATGTCAGACCATTGGCATATTTTTGACTTGGAGAAAGCATATGACACTACCTGGAGAATTGGCATCATGAAACAATTGCACAAGATGGGCATATGTGGAAGAATGGTCAGGTTTATATATTCCTTTTTATCAGACAGACTTTTTGGTAAGAGTGGGAAACTCCTTCTCCCAACCTTTTATGCAGGAGGAAGGAGTTCCTCAAGGAAGCATTTTAAGTGTAAC
>NC_089778.1:1279896-1287396 GCF_040412425.1 Macrobrachium rosenbergii | reverse complement strand
TGTGAAATCTTCACCGCTAGACACGGTACCTGCCTTTTAGAAGGAAAGGAGGAAGGCATAAAGACTCTTGTTATGAAGTACTAAAACGTTCTCAGATTAATATCCTGATGAGATAATGAAATTTTGTGCAAAAATATCAGTCTACTTTAGGATTAGGCATCTTAACAAGCAAATTAAAGTAACAAAGCGAAAGAGGGAAGGTGAAACAAACAGGAGTTGCCAGGAAAGGCAAACTAAAAACGTGAATGAGTTCATAAACTAATACTTCTTGTTTGATGTTATATCCTGATTAAGAAAAAAACAAAGATGGAATAACATATTTGTATTTAACATGCATGCTAGATGATAAACCCTAAATAACTGCAGGAACTTTTTGGATAAAGTGAAATAAAAGATGGAAAGCAGAGTAGCTGCGATTGAGAAATAAAACACAAAGAAAGTAGAGTGGAAGTGCGATGTGTCACTCAGCTTGGGGCCCCAGATAGCATCGCGTCGGGGTGAAAGAAAGAAAGAAAATGCCTGCCTCTGTCTGGCTGACCTGTAAAAATAAGTGGGTTCTGGTTCTAGTGGTGTCTCATTTTTTCGGCCAATCTTGAATTTTCACACATTAGGGCATTCTTCAGCTTTCGTTCTCCTCTTCTGCCTCTTAGCCCTCTTGTATTACACACAGGGTCATCTTCATTGACACTGCTTTTTCCCCATGGACAGTCAATAACAATGGCTCTAATCCATGAGGGCTAGACTCAGAACCACCCTCACACATGAATACTTTTCCCAAATAGGAGACTTCTGCTCCACAAGTTTTGTAGAGCTCCATTGCCTCTCTTCCTGCACCTGGCTGATGGTTTCTTGTATTCAGCCATCTTCAGGGACTTCCCCAAGAGGCCGACACGAGTGCACACTGTCCATCCATCCACTCTTCCGTTGTCCCCGGGACCATCCATTGATCCTACCATAATCAAGTCGTCCATTAGCCCTTCTTGTCAGGCTGTTGAAATCATTGTGTTCAACCTGATCGGAGGCTGTCTCTCACACTTTTTATCACTGTCATGATAACCTACTCAAATTTCATCGTACACAAACATCAGCCACTTAACAGTGTTTCATATGCGATCTGTTTTTCGTATACTACATTATGACCTTTGTCCTCTGCTTCATCCCGGACTTTTTACACCAAGTCATCCGGAAAAGAAGTTGTGGTTTTGAAGATACAACACAACAGTGTCACTTTTTTGGTTTCAGAGCATGAGCTCACTTGACCTTTAGTGTCACTGTAAAAGTTGTAACCACCCTCAGCAGTAGAATGAACACAAGTGTCACTTTTTGGTTTCAGAGCATGAGCTCACTTAACCTTTAGTAGAATGCATCCCTCTGCACCTCATTAAGGTATCCAGCTTTGGATGTGACAAGGTGTTTTCCCGAGTTACTAATATTCGTTTATAATCTTGTGAAAAGTTTCCCATTACTTTTACGCTTTTATTATTATTATTATTATTATTATTATTATTATTATTATTATTATTAATATTATTATTATTATTATTATTATTATTCTCTTGCAGAGTGACATATTATGGATGCCAAATGGCTTCATGTATGGAGCATCAAAAGATATCAAGAATTGTTGAACGTCTTTCACATTGGTATTTGCTAATGATTTTGTGAAGTATTATATATATGTAGATTCAAGATTCATTCAGCGACAGATGTAGACCATTAAAGGATTAAAATTAGTTCACATAGGTAAGTTGTTCCCAAGTTATTGTGTTTTGTTTGATATAAAAAGTTTTCAATAGTTTATAGTATCTTTATAGTATAATGTATATACAATATTTGTGTTTGTTTGTGGTCGCACACAAACATTTGTTTATATGCACCTGCACATTTCTTTTGCATAGGATTTGTATGGTGTATATGGAGAAAGTGATTGATTAATGTGTGTGTGTGAAATGTTAGGATCAAAGGAATTTAATTGGTGAAATGTCGATGAGCTCCGGGTGCAGTCCGATTTCCACATCAGTATCGGCTTCTTCACGCGTCCTCCTCTCAGATTGCACCGCACACCCTCCCTGTCTTGCGCTTCTGCTCGCACTTCAACTTGTAGTGGAACATACTGCTGATAATCGTCCTTGCAGGTGTATGAAGCATCCAGGAAATGATGTGGGTGTTTCCTGCATTTTGCTGAGTTGACGACAGCAATTAAAATGGCAGTGGCGTATTTTCTCTTGAAATCCACCGCTCCTTTTGAAGAAACAATGACTGAATGTTGTACAAAAATGTGTGTCTACTTTTGATCTCAGAATGCAGTTTTGATAACAAATTACGTGTTTGCTTAAGAAGCACCTTTTTTGGTTAGTAAGTTACAGAGGACTAGTAAATGAATCTCAGTAACTGTGAGCTGGAAAATCACCTGCTTTCTGATCATACATTTTATCTGGTCTCACACCTGTGTAAAGAGAGAGAATGTAGTGTTGATGGGCGTAGTAATACCCTCTTCTTTTGTTATAGGAGTTTGGGTATTGCCAGCGTATGTAAATGCATTTCAAACTTGAGGAACTCTTGATGCACTTGATTCGAGAGATGTAGATTGACCGTCACTACAGTAGAACAGTCTGATTCCTTCCTAGTGATGAATGAAGGAAAACCGAAAGAAGGACGCCGAATGTAAAAGACGCAGGGCGTAGAGTACGTTGTACAAGCAAGTGAGTTTGTTCTTTGTGGTTTCAAGTTTATATTTATACTGAAAATGTTTACATTTGGAAGTTAGGTACTTTTAATGGAACTAAGATTCCAGGAAGATAGGGTCATGTTGATATTGCTCGTTTCTTTATAGACTTAAAGATGTCCCAGAATATATATATATATATATATATATATATATATATATATATATATATATATATATATATATATATATATATATATATATATATATATATATATATATATATATATAGTGTGTGTTGTGTGTGTGTGTATATATATATATACAGTATATATATATACACACACACGTATATATATATATATATATATATATATATATATATATATATATATATATATATATATATATATATATATATATAAGATCTCTCCTGGTCCTTTTCTGTCAACTCCAAAGTCAAGGTGCCTTCCCAGGATCAGACACACTTCTGCAGAAAAGGGCTGATAGGTTGTCAGGCCCATTTAACATGGTTGAGCCTGACTTCAGACTTGGCTTCATCCCAGTTTCTCATGAGGTGCCTATACTACTGAGGGTTGAGCGAGGAGAGGTGTTGGTGTGTTGTGCCATGTCCTGGGCTGCCATTGCAAGCTGATGAGCTCTTTCTTTCTCCCTCTCCTGTCTTTCTGCCTCTTCTCGTTTCTCCTGTATTCTTTCCTTCCACTTCTCCTGTCTCTCTGCCTCGTGTCATTTCTCTTGGGCTATTCTTCCTTTCTCCTTCTCTTGTCTTTCAGCCTCTTTCCGCCTTGGCAAAATCTACCCTCCCTTGGGCCCATTCCCTCAGGGCTTGTCCTGAAAGTCCCATGTCCTTTCCAGCAGACATGTAAAATTTGAAGTCCTCATTTTGCTGGGCTCTGGATGTCGCAAACATCTTGAGATAACACTTATATGGGTGTGACCCGTTAGAAAATCAATATATCTGAAACACTCGGGGTGTCTCAAAGTACTCAGGGTGTCCCAAAGGACTCAGGATGTCCAGAAGGACTCAGGGTGTCCCAAAGGACTCAGGGTGTCTTGAAAGACTCAGATTATCCCAAAGGACTCAGGGTGTCTGAAAAGACTCAGGGCTGTACGAGTGAACAGTTTCAATATGTCTGACGAGACTCAAGAGACTGTTCAAAATGAACAGATTCAGGGTGTCTGAATAGACTCAGTTTGTCTGAAAAGACTCAGTCAAAATTTAGTATGTCTAAATAAGACAAATATGTCTGAATAAGACAAATCTCAGCATGTCTGAAAAGACTGTTAAAAATTTATGTCTGAATAAGACAAATTTCAGTATGTCTGAAGAGACTCAGTTGTTCAGAATGAATGAAAATTGATATGTCTGAAAAGACAAATGTGTCTGAATAAGAAAATTATCAAATGTCTAAAGACTTAGTTAAAATTTAACATGTCTGTTAAGACAAATTTCAAGGTGTCTCAAAAGATTGTAAAACTTAATATGTCTGAATATATATATATATATATATATATATATATATATATATATATATATATATTATATATATATATATATATATATATATATATATATATATATATATATATATATATATATATATATATATATATATATATATATATATATATATATATATATATATATATATATATATATATATATATATATATATATATATTATATATATATATATATATATATATATATATATATATATATATATATATATATATATATATATATATATATATATATATATATATATATATATATATATATATATATATATATATATATATCCTTAGAAGACGGAGCTGCAGCTCTAGGTACATCTCATCAGGGGAAGCATAGGGAAGGCGTCGTACTCAGGTACATTTATTTTGCCAACGTTTCACGATTCATAATCGCATCCTCAAGGCTATAATAAAGATACAAACGAACTTAAAACCAAGCACTGCATAATCCATTAAAATTACGCAATATTTAATCAAATTTAATGAACATCAGCATGTAGAAAGTTTGAAAATAATTTATGAACATCTTAAAACAGGAAATTATACTAAACATTAAAAATATGTACAAAATATCTATAAGATTCTAAAAACAGTAAAAAATATTTAAAAAAAATATATAAAACATTTAAAACACTAAAAATTTTATGGCTATTCTGTACCTTATCCTCAAAAGGACAGGCAGTGACTGAGAGTTTCGTAAAAACAAACAGCGCACCTTAGGCAATAAACAACTGTACAGAGGAGGATTGCATATTTAAAGACGGAACTATCTTTTTATCATAAGGACTCCAAGATTGTTAGGTCGTTTTCATTATGTACTTGACCTATAATTGCAAAGTCCTTATCTTCAATGTATGCTTTGCATGACCTAGAATGGTTCTAATATTTGACTGTTCAGGATTTGATAATCTATTGCCCGTTCTAAAACTTACGCCCCTGTAAATCTATTCTCACCTTGAGTAGCCTCTTCGTACAACCCACATAAGTCCCGTGATCACATCTCGGGCACGTATATTATAAATAACATTAGATTTTAGAAGAGGACTAAGGCGGTCTTTCATTCTGAACAGGGATCCGATCGTTAATGGATTTTTTGGAACTATTTTAAGGTTTAGGGCCGGGAATTCTTTTTGAATTATTGTCAGGAACTTTTTCCTGAAAGGTCGTCATGTAAAAAGGAAGCTGGCAAACATTTTCAATTTTGGTGCTGTCATGAAACTGATGGTACCTCCATGAACCTAGCATTTAGCATTTTCCTTAGCATTTTAAACAATAGTTTGTCTGGAAAGCAGTTATTTTTAAGATACTGGGAAAGAAAGTTAATTTCCTCATTAAAAAGTAAACCAATTAGAGGTATGAGAGAAGGCCCTGTGGAGGAGAGTTGAGATAGTGTTGAGTTTAAAACTATAAAAACAAGAACTATAAAATTGATACTAACCCAGTAAAAGTCTTTTTTTCTAAAAACCCCAGTGTAGAAGCCTTGTTCATTCCTGGACACTAAAACATCTAGAAAGGAAGCTTGTTATTTTCTTCTTCATCAAGTGTAAATCTGATATTAGGGTGTAAGGTATTGACAAATTCTGAGAACTGTTCTGCATTAAACTTGTTTCGGAATAAGGCAAAGTGTCATCTACATATCTACTGATAAAACTGTGGCAAGAGTGTAAAAATCATCAAAAATAGGCTCCTCCAGTGAGCACATGAAAATATTAGCAAGTGTCTAGTGGGATCCCATTGCCACCTTCCACTTGTCTGTACAAAAAACCATTAAAATGAAAGTCATGTCCTGCACGGCTAATTCTAAAAACTGTTTAAATAACTGGCGATAAAATTTCTAGATGTTTTAGTGTCCAGGAATGAACAAGGCTTCTACACTGGGGTTTTTAGAAAAAGACTTTTACTGGGTTAGGTATCAATTTTTATAGTTCTTGTTTTTATAGTTTTAAACTCAACACTATCTCAACTCTCCTCCACAGGGCCTTCTCTACCTCTAATTGGTTTACTTTTAATGAGAAATTAACTTTCTTTCCCAGTATCTTAAAAATAACTGCTTTCCAGACAAACTATTGTTTAAAATGCTAAGAAAATGCTAAATGCTAGGTTCATGGAGGTACCATCAGTTTCGACAGCACCAAAATTGAAAATGTTTGCCAGCTTCCCATTTTACATGACGACCTTTTCAGGAAAAAAGTTCTGACAATAATTCAAAAGAATTCCCGGCCCTAAACCTTAAAATAGTTCCAAAAATCCATTAACGATCGGATCCCTGTTCAGAATGAAAGACCGCCTTAGTCCTCTTCTAAAATCTAATGTTATTTATAAATATACGTGCCCGAGATGTGATCACGGGACTTATGTGGGTTGTAAAGAAGAGGCTACTCAAGGTGAGAATAGATTCCACAGGGGCGTAAGTTTTAGAACGGGCAATAGATTATCAAATCCCGAACAGTCAAATATTAGGAACCATTCTAGGTCATGCAAAACATACATTGAAGATAAGGACTTTGCAATTATAGGTCAAGTACATAATGAAAACGACCTAACAATCTTGGAGTCCCTTATGATAAAAAGATAGTTCCGTCTTTAAATATGCAATCCTCCTCTGTACAGTTGTTTATTGCCTAAGGTGCGCTGTTTGTTTTTACGAAACTCTTTCAGTCACTGCCCGTCCTTTGCGAGGATAAGGTACAGAATAGCCATAAATTTTTAGTGTTTTAAATGTTTTATATATTTTTTAAATATTTTTACTGTTTTTAGAATCTTATAGATATTTTGTACATATTTTTAATGTTTAGTATAATTTCCTGTTTTAAGATGTTCATAAATTATTTTCAAGCTTTCTACATGCTGATGTTCATTAAATTTGATTAAATATTGCGTAATTTTAATAGATTATGCAGTGCTTGGTTTTAAGTTCGTTTGTATCTTTATTATAGCCTTGAGGATGCGATTATGAATCGTGAAACGTTGGCAAAATAAATATACCTGAGTACGATGCCTTTCCTATGCTTCCCCTGGTGAGATGTACTTAGAGCTGCAGTCTCCGTCTTTAAGGATATATATATATATATATATATATATATATATATATATATATATATATATATATATATATATATATATATATATATATATATATATATATATATATATATATATATATATATATATAAATGTGTGTGTATGTATATATATACTGTATGTATGTCATGAAACTAAGACAATACCAGTAGTGTCTTTGCAACTGTATAATAGTGATATTGTAATCAAACCATGATTGTATTTCACAGTAATAG